>NW_027280662.1:30000-60872 GCF_046629955.1 Centroberyx affinis | reverse complement strand
TACACTAACACACACACACACACACACACACACACACACACACAACAGACAGACAGACACTGTTCTTACTTTAATTGAAACTTTATGATTTTTTATTGATGTAGCAAGTGAGTTTCATGAAATTTGGGCCCTTGAAACCTGTTGATTTTGATTTTATTTGGATCTCTTTTAGCCCATTGGCTAAATTTCCAAGAGTCCATATTAAAAACATTTAAGCATACAATAATTCATAATAATACAACACATAATTGTTGACACACACATATCATACACATACATACACACATATAACCTACATATACATTGGCACATATCCTGTATGGACCTACATATATACACATATTCATCTACATGTGTTCACATATAATACCAACACTCTACAAACCTAGTGACAGTGCAATACAACAGTGTGATGATAACTACATTTGAATCTTGAAATCTTGCAGTCAACAATCCAGCTGCCGTACTGTTCTTGAGTGAGTTATTGTAATGAATTCCATAATTTAACAGTTCTGAAAATAAAAGTCCGTCTTCCCATTTCAGTTTTTATTTTTGGTAGTAGGCTACATAATGATTTTTATCTCTTATTCTTATGTTAACTTGATGTTTATCACATACTAATAACAGTTTGTCCTTAATACTAACTGGCTTTTTAAACTTTTGGATTTTTGAAATTAATGCAATAGAATGTTGTCTCACCTGTTAAAAACTATCACTTCAGAAATCCATGAGCATCAGTGAGACAGTAAGCGTTCTCCTCTTAAATCCTGAAGAACGTAGTTTTTGGAGAGCAGCAGAAAGTCAAGAATGACAAAGAGAATAAATCTAAATGTCTCCTCTGTCTGTCCCGCCCAGGACGTCCCCCTCCCCCCCATCCTCCAGCGGAGGGCCCGGGCTCCGAGGCTGTCCCTCACCACCTCCGGCTCGGCGCACAGCGGGACACCCCAGGGCGCCTGGCAGGCCAGACCCGCTACCCGAAGGCCCCGCCACACTGGAGCACACGCTACCTGAACGACCTGGCCAAACGGGTGAGGAGCGGGTATAGGGGCTGTTGGAGAGGATGGTAGAACTGTGTGTGTGTGTGTGTGTGTGTGTTTGTATTTCCTCATGATTTCCTCTCCCTCTCAGCTGCATTTGTGACTTCCTATTGAGTTCACATATGAGTTCAAGAGGAATTCCCATCTGTACACCAACTTGCCCCACTTGAATGATCATGGCTGTCATTTTTAATCAAATTAAAATCATATTATTTTAAACTATGTGATATGAAAATATACGGGGATGTAATGGTTGGTAAAAACTCAGTGGACATTTTTCATGATGTAAATCTATAGGGTGTTTTAAGCAGAAAAAAAAAAAACAATTTAAAAAAAATACACAAATGAATGCCTTTCTGAAAATATAATTGTTTTTTATTTATATTGGTGGATGTTTGCCTTGTGATGGTCACTGACTGCAGGACATAGTTTACCCACCATTTTATTTAACACTACATCACTGGATATACAATAGCTAACTATAAGGTGCCGCAAAAGGAGATGATGCAGAAAAAAAAAAAAAAAAATTAAAACATCCCTAATGAAATTTGCCACCTCCTCAAACAAACACATTTAGAGATATGAGGCCACTCCTCTAATCTCCTCTTCTTCTTCTTCTTCTTCTTCTTCTTCTTCTCGGACGGTGTCTGACCCTCTGCCTCCTCCTCCCGTGCAGCTGAGAGAGAGTCCGTCGCTCCGTCTGGTTTCGTCTCCGGTCAGCGAGGCCCGGGACAGCTACAGGGGCCTGGCTGGCCCAAGGCTCCTGTCATGGAGCGCTATGATACTCTACTGGTGAGAGGGATGGATGGGAGTCATTCCTATGTTCCCAGGGTCCTATGTTCCCCAGGTCTAGGGTTAGGGTTAGAGACCTTCAAAATCAAATCAAATGATAACCATTGGTTTTGTTGTGTTTATATAGCTATTTTGAAGCCTTGTTCCAATAAAAAAAACTGGATAATATTTATGAAATATTTTAACTTGAAATGGGTCAAATTTGACCCGAACACAATAGGAGGGTTAATGTGTGTTAACAGAATATTGAACTGGGGAACATAGGACCCTGGGAACATAGGACCCTGGGAACTTAGGACCCTGGAAACTTAGGACCCTGGGAACATAGATGCGCTCCCGATGGATGAATAGAGGGTTTCAGGTGATGTAAGGCACCCTCTGGCGGCCATCTTGGAGGTCCACAGGTCCTGGGCAACAATAGCTGTGAATAACTGACTGCGTTTCTAAACGTACAATATGACCATCTGAACAGAATGTAATAGAAGTTTGTTAAATTCTGTGCTGTTTTTGACTGGGAACTGATCATTTCACCTCTCGATTTTGTGTTTAGATATTATCAGCTTGTTAGCTAGCTAACCATAGTATCTGGTTAGCTAACTCACTTTCTTGTTGTAAACACATCTGAGTTACACACTAGCAGTGGTGGAAAGTAACTAAGTACATTTACTCAAGTACTGTACTTAAGTACAATTTTGAGGTACTTGTACTTTACTTGAGTATTTCCATTTTATGCTACTTTGTACTTATACTCCACTACATTTTAGAGGGAAATATTGTACTTTTTACTCCATTACATTTATTTCACAGCTATAGTTACTACTTACTTTTCAGATCAATATTTTATATTTAAAACATTTGATCATCTTTATAAAATAACTATAAAATAGCATTGTTATAGATTAGACTACTCAAAAGTATAGCTAAATTGTTAAGGTTAGCTTCACGTTGACAACTTTAAAATGCTGCTTACATGTACATGTATGTCAATAAATCAGTATTAATATTCCAGTAATTTATAAAAAATATTACTCTCTAAATGGGGACAGTTTGCATAATGAGTACGTTTACTTTGATACTCTAAGTACATTTTGCTGCCAATACTTATGTACTTTTTTATTTAAGTAAGATTTTGAATGCAGGACTTTTACTTGTAATGGAGTATATTTACATTGTTGTATTGCTACTTTTACTTAAGTAAAAGATCTCAGTACTTCTTCCACCACTGCACACTAGCTATCTGGTAGAAGCTAGCGTGGCTAGAAGTAGCATGTTATTAACATTGGTTGCTTTGCTAAATGAGCCTGCTGGCTAGTTAGCTAGCTAACAGTTTGTTCAGATTAAAGGCTAAAGACAAGACAGTTTACTGTGTCTTACTAACCTAAATTTGGAAACAAATCTACTTCATCTGCTTCGGCCTACACTTCCGCTTCGACTCACTATTCACTTTTACATATAATGTTACTGAATTGACCTACATGCACAGCATGACTATTTTTTTCAGGTATTTCTCTTTTTCTTGCCTGGTTGTATATTAAGGCTTTATTTGCAAACAGAAAATTGTCCAGTGGACCTCCATGATGGCACCAGACGTGGTAACTAGTAGATTTGTGATGTAAGCCTCTATAGATATTCATCAATTTCTGTGGCTCTGAGACAATGGATTAGCTCCAGGCTGTACATGATATCACAGATTAGACTCTTGCTTCTCTAGTTTCTTCTTTTGGGAAATCAGAGTATCTTGACTGTCCTATAGGACACAGGAATAACGTCTCATTGAGTGAGCACTCCCCTTTAACCCAGGGTGCCAAACTAATGATCGTTATATTTTCTTTGTGTGTTCTTGATTTCTCTCAGGCGCTGTATAGACAACATGAGCAGGTGCCCCGCTCCGTAGAGCCTCTCATTAGCACCTCTCATGCCCACCACAGGCGCTTCAAACGGTATGTGTGTGTGTGTGAGTGTGTGTGTGTGTGTGAGTGTGTGTGTGTCCACTAGGGGGTGTAGGACAATAATAGCATGTTCTTACATCTTCCCTTAGTCAACATTTTCTGTCTTTCTTCCCCTTTTCTTATATCATCTCTCTCTCTCTCTCACACACACACACACATACTTTCTCACCCCTATCCTCTCTCTTCCTCTCCCTCCCTCTCTCTCTCTTTCTTTCTATACCCCCCCTTTCTCTTCCCCTTCAGCTCTGAGCTCTCCGGCATGGACGTCTCTCCTGCTAACCTGTCGACAAGCTCCGCCCACCTCCGCCCGCCTCTGCAGAAAGCCCCGCCCCCCGACACCCCATCGTCATCCTGCGTCCGGCATATGCTCCGCCCCCTCGTCACGCTCCCTTTCGCCGGGAAGAACAGTGAGTACCGGGACTCGTTCACCGCTCCTCCTCCTCCTCCTCCTCCTCACCCGGCGCCCTCCGCTCTGCCCGGCTGGGACGGCACCGATGTCGGGGGCGGGAGTGGAGGCGCTGGGACCGGGACCGGTGCTGTGAAACACATCTTGGAAGTTCCAAAGATGTACGCGACAGAGAACAGTAGCTACGGATGCGAGAAGATGTCGTTGGTTTGAAGTCGAGGTGAAGAACAGGGGCTGAAAGAGGGGGGATCGAGTTTTGGAACCATGAAATATGGTTAATAATTTCCAATCTGGATGAATAAAACCAGTGTGAACATTGTGAGGCAGAGTTTTCCTGTGTGTGATGCCTGATAAACACGCTGTAGTACAGTCTGAAGCACTCAGGAGTTCATGCCTTGACTCTTTGATTTTGGCCAAAGATCAATTTTCTTTTGATGCAACTCTTGATTTTGTCCCACATATCCATGCAGTCCAGATCAGATATGAAGAAATGTGGCTCCATGCAGCTATCTGCTGTTCATACTAATTAGAAAACATCAGATCTGTGTCACACGTGAGAGGAAAAATCAGTATTGAGACACTTCTGGCTGCAGTGTGAACGGAGCCTTATAAACTACCAATACATTAATCCCATCAGTTTTTTACTCTAGCTTCTGAACGTCAACATTAGAGTGGATGGTGTGTATGTGTGGTGTTGTGTGACAAATACACAATATGCTGCTTTGTGTTTTGAAACAGCACAAGGTATTGAATCTTGAATCAGCTGATTTCTCATAGAGATACAGTGAAATGCAAAATTAGGACTTCTAGAGCAGTGTTTTTCAATGTGGGGTCCGGGGACCACCAGGGGTCCTTGCGGGGGTTCCAGGGGGTCCCCAGGCAAATTGATGAATTGTTAAACTTAAGCATTATTTCATTTACAAGAAGTTAACACAATTAGAAAATGTATAAGAATGACTGTTTTGATCCTAGTTTCTCTGTTATCTCTCTACCTACAGTACAGATAGTCATGGAATTCTGGACAAAATCATATCTGACAATAAAAATATTCGCATATTTGGGTCCGAGACACAAAATCTCATCAAATGGGGGTCTGAGGCCCAAATGTGGACTAAATTAGGGGTCCTTGATATGAAAAAGGTTGAGAATCACTGAATTCACTGTTCAATGGATCACAATGTTACCAAATCACAGATTCAGGACCATCTACACTGTAACTCCCCTTCATGTTATCACATATGAGAAAAAATGCAATATATTTGTATATGTAGTGAGGAAACCTGTATGGTGAATGTAATTATGTGTGTCATATTTTTGGCAAATTTACAATAAATATGACTTGGTAGTTAAATACTTATATAATAATAATACTACTAATTATGTTAAAATTAGACATCAAAATGTATGAATAACGGTTCCACAAAGTTACAACAAACTCAAATGTGATTCAAAAGAAATGGACAGGACACAGACTGAAAATTTTGGCATAAGCTTTTAATGTTTTTATTAGGTTTTTGATGTTTTCTCTTTAAATTGGATTTGTTTGCCTTTTTCCCAGTAGTTTTGTGATTTTTTTATTTTTTATTTCTTATTCTTCTGGTTTTTATTTATCCTATCAGTAAAGGAGAAGAGTTGCTCAGGTAAATCAGCATTCACGGTCAAACCTTCATACTTTTTAATAATAGAACTGTTTTTATAAGTCTCTTTTTCACAAACGCTGTTGAATTATTACAGTTTATTAACCTTTTTTGTTCTTTACATGTTTCAAAAATATAAAAGGTAAATAATAAACATTCCGTTGAAATATATTTTATACAGTTCTTGATTCTTTTTTATTTATTTTTTTTACTCTCTCCAGTGTAATGACATTAAAATTGTATCCAGCATCAGTCTTTATAGCATAAACCCCATTCAGTGTTAATGGAGGGAAGCTTCTCTTCTTTCTTTCTCTGTCGTCCCTCTCTTTTTCTCTGTCTCTCAAGTCTTTGGAGGCTGGTATAGCGGCTTCTTAAGCCCTCCTAGTGGCAACACTAAGGCATTGACCACACTGGAGACGTACCACTGATTTCTGATCAACCAATTCATCAGTCGATCGACCAATCAATCAGTCAGTCAGTTTTGATACAATGGTATCAACCCCAGTGTGTTCATCAAAATCCAACAGAATAATTAGCTGCATCTGCGCTTATGGTGTAGTTTTGTTTTTCTTTTTGGCTGAAAATGGTGAAATTAGGTACAAAAATCTGCAGTGAAAAGCCACAAGGCTCAGAGATAGCTTGAAAAACAAATACTGACAAGGCACAGCAAAAATGAACATAAGAGAAAACAACAAAACAAAATGAATGATGAAAAAAAAATAATATGACATGAGTCAATTACCAGTAGAACTGAAGGCGATTTTACAAGACAGATGAATGCACAGACAGTTTGTGCGACGATGGATAAATAACGACAAGGAATTTGCCAAGAAGGGAATTCCACAAGAGTGAAAAACAGCATCTCGGTATCCACGATTCGATGAAAAGTTACGAGTAAAAAAGGCGTGAAACAGGAACAAACACAAAAACAAAGATGTCCGGTGAATGTCCATGAGGTGTCATCGGAAACACTGACACACACGCAGACGGAGAATCTCTCCATTTTGGTTTTCCCAAACCAGCACCAAGCCCATGACACCAGGGCTAGGGAGCGTTTTGGAAAACTCTGCCCTGTGTCTATATGAAACTGTCAATATGAATAGACTCATGAAACTGAGCCTGGAGTCGCACTCTGCTGCTCTGTGAAAACGGACACTGCCGCAGAAAAAACGTCCACAAATGTATTCCCACGTGGAAATAAGCATAAAACACAAAAACAGTAATGAGAAATAGAAAAGTAATAAAGAAGAATATTTTGTTTCATATGTTTGTGTATTTCCCATGCTATCTCTTCTCGCCACTCACTAACCTGACAGAGAAAGGAAGGAGGGAAGACGAGAGACTTTTGTTTTTTCCCGACTGAGGAGAGGCTTCCCCCATCCCGGCCATTCACAGATAAGTTAAAGTCGTCTTTTTAAAGTTTCCCACGCATGCATTAGAATTCATCTCCAAACAATAGGATAGAAAAACACAAGAACAAGGGATGCAAAAAGGAGCTTCTTCCTCAAAAACAACGCGAAGGAAGGAAGGAGGATGAGGAAGAAAGGAGGAAAGGATGGAGAGAGTGAGGAGCGAGGGTTGGAGAGAGGAGAGGTGCTGTGAGAGAGGCAGATTGGAGTTTTAGTTCTACGGACATTTCTGAGAGGCAGAGCTGCTCTGGAGGCAGAAATAATCTCATTGGTTGAGTTAAACTTCAATGGGCGGGGCCAAATAAACCAAAGCTTTCTGTGAAAAGGGCAAGAGGTAAGGTAAAATTATGGCTAAAATTATGAAGACTAGAATGCTTTTTATGAGCTGAAAAAAATGCAATCTGGTTAAACTAAGTTATCGAGGTTGGCTAGTTAGCCTAGCTGACCTTCCACGCTCAAACTAGCCATACTAGCCTGTAGCTAGCTAGGTAAGCTAGTTAGCTTGCCAAGTCATGGCCATTTACATTTTTTATTTATATTTTAGTTCCTTCTTTGCCGTTCAAATCTGCCAGTTAGCTAACTTGCGCTCTAAAAAAAAAAACTGTGGTTCTGGTTTGGCTCCACCCACTGAGGTTTAACTCAACCAATCAGATTACTTCTACCTCCAGAGCGGCACTTCTTCTGAGAAATTTGTTTGTAGAACAAAAAAAACTCCAGTCTGCGCGAGAAGGAGGTGGAGAGGAGAGGAGAGAGGGTGTGACGGTGGGCAGAGCGTTCACTCTGCATCTCGTTTTGATATGTTTGGTAGTTTTGGGTTTCAAGTAAAGTTGCACTATTGGTTAGCTCAGCTGTCAGTCTTCTCACAGGGGACGTGGCTTAGCTCAGATTACTGTCGGTACAATGGTGATGCAGTCTCCTCCTCTTACACATAAGCCATTTATACAGACAGACAAAAACACACATACACACACACACACACAACTGACCCCTATGGAAACAGGGGTTTGTACCACATTATTGCTCTGTCAACAGAACTCGCCTATACAGTACAGTGGAATAATCAAGGTTTCCATTGAAGTCATGCCAGTAGCGGGATGACAGGGTTTGTGATCCATTTTGTAATCTCTTTCTACAGCCGTGCCCATCCCCTCTTCCTCTTCTCCTCTCCTCTCGACTCATCACCTACCTCCTAATCCCTTCTTCTCTCTCCTTTTCTAGCCCGCAAACAATCCTTTCATCTCGGTAACGTCTAGTGCAGGAGCTGGTAGTGCACCTACCCTATAAGTCTATAAGTCGTGTCTCATTATTTACGCTTGTTCTTCTGATGTCAAGTGACATGCCTTCATAAATGTGTGGTGGAGAGAGAGAGGGAGAGAGAGAGAGAGAAATAGAGAGGGTGGATACAAGATAGGAGGCAAAAGAAAGGACGGTATGGAGACATGGGGGTGGATGGAAATTAGAATCAGTCATATGGCGATGAATGAGAGAGAGAGAGGGAGAGAGAGAGGGAGAGAGAGAGATCCAGTTGTGACAATAGGGCCGTGCATATCCATATCCCATGAGGCACCTCTGCCTCTTAAAACAAGACATTTAAGTACTAAGATCACTTTTGCTCCAACAGATCAGGGTTCTCAAACTGAGGATGTCACAAGATCATTTTTGAGGGTTGCCAGAGGATAATATAGATAATATAGATAAATGCTTTCTGTTGTGAAATCAATAATTTGCAGCCTCTAGGTGTCCTCTGATGATTAATCAAAGGAAGAGGCCTGAAATGGGGAAATTAAAGTTCTTTTTGATAGGTGAATGGTATTTTCTTTTAATGCAGACAGTAGGAAGGTTGAGAGAGGCGGATGCAGGAGAGTTTCTGGTGGGATTTCAATCTGAAACCATCATGGGGTTGAACCACGACACCATCTCTCTGCATGGCAAACCTTCACGTTTCATGGGCTGTGAACCAAAAAGTTTGAGAGCCACGGCTAGCAGAAGGTGGAGCAATATGATCTTAATGCTAGATTATGCTTCAGAAACACAGCGCAGGAGGCTATTTTTCTCCGATGGACGACAGTGTCCAAGGAGCTGCCTTAGCAATGCTGCCTCAATCACATGCGATCATCATGTTGACAGATGACACTCGAATATACTTTGGACTTTTGTGTCTTGCTTTGTTGCTGGGAGAGTTGCCCGTCTACAGTGGGCGCCACTGTAGAAGTCCCCTTGAATGCATTTACCCTGCAATAGTACTGCAGACAATTCTTTCTTGAATTTCACATAGTATAACCAAATTTGTGTATTGTAATACAAAGCACTAGTGTCTCAACTAACTAGCTACCAGATCCCTCCTTTGTAGCTTTTTTTTTTTTTTACAGTATCTGAAATGAGATCAAAACTTGATTTTTCCAAACAGTTCCTCTTGAGGATGGAGCCAAAGTGCAGCAGTAGTTAAGCAAGAATGCAGTAAAAAGTGGGACATCTATAATGGCTACATCTTGGACAGATTCCAACACAATGTTCTCCTATAGCACAATAATCACTGGTACATGGTCCGACTGTTGCTTGCATAGGCGATTGCTCAGTTCATGTTCAAACTGCACGCTTGAATACAAAAGCAGTTATGGATGCATTGCTATAATCGTCATCATTCATCATCATAATTGTGGGTGTAAAAAATACAAAACACATGACATGTAAACCAAAAATACAGTTTGAGCAATTGAGCAAAAGTTGAGAGAAAAATACAACTGATACAATTCGTTCAGTTAAATAAAGTGGTGTTTTGTCCCTGTGTTGCTACAGTACATGGTAGACTATTATTATTGATTTTTTTTGTAGCTGCACTGTATAATTTTAGGAAGAAAAATGACTCAAACAATAATTAGGCTAGATGAGAACTGATTTCAAATCTCATCACATACCACCTCAGGGATATTTACTCATGGAAACAATCATCATTTTTATTTGAAATTTCAAATGACTTTCCTGAAACTACACGGTGCAGCTTTGAACCATAACATCCACCCAATGTCCCCCGTCTCATCACCCCAACATAGATAGAAGCCATGTTTCTGACAAATGTCTCTGTATTTTTGTAGGGAAGCTTGATTTTTGATACGGTATATTATATTGCCCCTGAGATGAGCGCTGTTTTCAATTTTTCTCTCCCTTCCTGCTATACCAAAGGCTCCTCCAGTGATACAGGGAATAATGTATGAATATTTTTCGTTCCAAAATTAAATATTCACCATTTGAAAAAAAAACCCAGTGACACTTACAAAATCAATGATTACAACAAATAGTAGGCCTGCCTTTAAAAGAAAAGCTGTCCTGTTGACAAAATGATAACACTTTATATTCGATATTGTAGAGATATTGGATAATGAATTTCAGCTCATAATGGATATGCAGCAATTTGAAATAGAGCACCTCGTACAGTAACTGTACACAGATACCACATAGTAATCTTTATGGTCTCCACATTACACAACAACTCGTTGCGAACAGAACTTCATATGTAACCAGCTGGGGGGTTTATGCTGGGTTCCAGCCATGTTCGAAAGACGGAAATTCACAACTTCCTACTAGGAAAAATGCAACGCAACGGCCCTTTGAGTTGGAATTCCAAGTAAGAATCTCACAGCATTACTTTTAACATGGTTATAATCCTCAAAATATGCTTAAATTCAATTTTCAGCATTGCGTGACCTTAAATCTTTCAAAACGTGTGGTAAATGGTTAAACATATGGAGTGTAAATTGCACTTACGGTTGCTAACGGTCTATGCTTACTAGCAGTCAGTTACTACTTACTAGCTAGCTAACATTGTGACATTTGCATGGAGAACAGAAAGAAAATCTTGTGTTTTGGACCCCTGGAATACACAGAGGTTGCGTACAATTTGGTAATTTCTGACTTCTGATTTTGAATGGAACCCAGCATAAGTACATCACCCACTACTGTAAATCACATTTTCCCTGCAACTTCCTATATGGGGCCTTGAGGTTTAATTGTAAGGGACCCAGACTGACACCATGCAGTATATTTCCAGACAACTTGGCTTTGGGAGTGTGGAGAAAAGGATAACTGAACCATGTGAATCAACCTCCCGGAATCATTTTTTTTTATAAGTCTATTTTTGTCTCACTCTGATGAAAACAGATGGACTACCTGTTCCTGTTTGCTGTTTCCCTATATGCTCCAGTGAGCAGCCAGACTCTCTGGGCACATGGAGCAAAGATGTCCGTCTCTCCCCCTGGGGGTGAAGTCGCCATACAGCAATGGTTTGCCAGCTTTTAGCTAGATAGCCCTTATTGCAAGCATGGTTAACTGCAACAGACCCCTCTGGCTGGTGGGTGTGGGGAAAGCAGTGGGCATGTCACATGATTTTGTGGACGAAGTTTCGGGTTGTATTCTGCTTTTCTTCCAAATGCAAACTGAATAAAAGTGTGGATGAGAGAAAGCTGTTAACAGGAAAATATGGCCTGAATTTGTTGTCAGACATTTTGTTTTAGTGGGCTAGGTAATGGTGCCAGAAAATGTATTGAATTGATGTCAAATATTAACATAAATCAACAATACTGCTCTAATAAGATGCGTGACACACACTGATGTTGAGAAGCGCCACCCTCTGCTGTTCATGGCAACATGGTTCTTGGCCAACCCTTTTTTGAACACATGGAGCCAAGATGGCTGCCTCTCACCCGGGGGGAAGCACCACCACACAGGAGCTACTGTTCATCCATAAACGCTGCTCTGGTTAATGAGCTGTACAGCATGCATCTGTGCGTCTTCTCTCAAGCAGGCTGGATTAAGTCGAGGGAAATGATTTACTGCTCTTGCCTTTTAGGTAAGTCGTCTTGCCAGGTTGCATCAGCAGGCAACAGACCCAACTTAGTTTAACACTTGATTTAAGGAGTTCAGTTCATTTCTATACATATACGACCAAATATGCTTAGTGAAGACGTTGTTAAAATTTTTGTTTGAGTTGGTAAATTTAAAGTTACGTCAACAATCTTTCTTTTTTAGAGGCCGTTTCAGACTAACTCCAGTCACTGCAACCCAACTGGACTTGGTCCCGATTGGCTCCGCTCAGTAAACAATTACTAAAATCCTTCCAATCAGGCCAGTTTGCAGCATTTGAACTGGAAAGCCTTCACTCTTTTTGTATTATTAGCCAATCAGGACTGTTCTGCCTGTGAGGACTTAGTCTTCAAATGAATTTTATGAATACTGCTTTAGCTAAACTACATTTATTTGCATCGCGAACATCATGAAGAACACTCGTCTTATCCTGAGTCATGGTATCATGAAAGCGGAGTGACATGGGACAAGGCTATATTGTGGCTACATTAAAGGTAACTCAAGTAGGGTTTTCTCTAAATAAATCACTGTTAAGTCAATCGTCAGTTCCCTTCAGCGCACCCTTCGCAAGAGATCTTTCATGGGGAATGGAGACTTGATGATCAAATAAAAGGAAGAGGGGGATCATCACAGCTCTCTTTTGCTATAACTATTGGCGTCATCACAACTAATTTGACAACAATACATTAATGAGAAAATCATACAAGCGCTGTTCATAATGGGATTGTATGATTTTACAATAGTTTCTAAGGGCAGAAGTGGCAATGCTACAATATTCGAGTGCTACATAAATAAAATAACTGGTATCATTTAGTTTATGTCTTCTCTCTTGAAGTGAGATGTTTCTAGAAAGACCTTGGATTTCTTATATCTCCTGCACAACATGAATTTTTTGTCACTCATCAGAATTGGCAAAAAAATCTCTTGTAGTTCTGGGCTAGTGGAATAATAACCCTGGTTGATTAGGCAGCCATCTTGAACCTTTTCACCTGAGGAAGTTAATGGACCTGCCTGGATCTGGTTTGGATAGAAAACTTCATGTTTATACCGTGTACCGTTATTTTCGTCTGGAACTCTTCCTTGACCTACAACCCAGATTGCAGAGCTTGGGGGGATTCAGAGATTTCCAAAGTTGCACAGCTTTGTGAACAAAAACCTTCTAACCTTGATATGAGGGAGTGTCAAGAAAAAGTACAAAAGATGAGTCACATTGCCAAGAGGCCATTCTAAAGTATCAAAAAAAAACAAAAAAACCCAAAAAACATACAGCATGAGGCAATGACATCTTAGTCCAACACAGCAAAACATCTTTTGTGGTAGTCCTGGTTTTCCAAATTGTGATACAGATACACACAGCTGCCATCGTGGGAGAGCAATCGGGATGCTAATACAAGACTCAGCAATTGAGGAAGAAGAAGAAGAAGAAGAAGAAGAGGAGGAAGAAGAAGCAGAGTAGTAGCCAGGTGAGAAGTCGAAGTAGTAGTAGTAGTAGAAGAAGAAGTAGTTGTAGTAGCAGTAGAAGTACTTGCAGTAGTTTTAAAGCATTGGGGTGGGGGTGGGGGGGTGGGGGGTGGTGTATCTTATAAGATTTCTAACAAAACATCGGGTGTACATTGCAATCCTAAGTTGTTTTTTTTCTTAATTATGAATCTGTTTTTATTATCGAAATAAAAAAACAAAATATAGATCCTCTTTTTTTTTTAACAGAATCCTACGCTTTTTTTTTTCTTTTTTTTTTGTTAAATCAGTTGCATATAACATAAATCACTTTTGTTCACTTTTCCGTGTGTTTAAAATCCTCGTTTTCTAGCCCTCGTTTTTCATTGGGGGAGAGATTCTGAAGGGCTTGCAGAAGTAAAGAGTCATGCAGAATATTCATGCTGGTAAACAATGTCATAAAAACGCATTTCCCAAATTTTGTAATCATTTTTTTTTTCTCTTGTTGTCCCTGGAATAGTTTCTCAAAGATGTTCTCCCTCTCCTGCTGAATACCTGCTTTCTCTATGAAACCTCTATTTTCTCCCCCCCCCACATCCCCAGAGGTATAGAGTGTATGGTCTGCAGAATCTCCTTCCTCCCTCCCTCTTTTTCCCTCAGAACGGAGAGAGCGCCTCCCTCCTCATCCATCATTGCCTTCTGAAAGAGCAGTTTGGTGCAGGAGATGCTGTTTTGCACATATTAGCAGCCGGTTTGAAAAAAAAAAAAAAAACGAAAAAAAAAAAACCATAGCCTGGATGGTGACGATGTGACTTTGCATTGACATTGTTGGGTGAAAAAAAAAAATCTCTCTCTCGCTCTCTCTCTCTGACTCCTTCCTTCCTTCCTTCTCTCTCTCCCCACCCTCCCCCTTTTGTTTTCATTTTCTCCATCCATTGTATGTTTTTACTGTCTTTCTTCAGGTTTTAATTGGGTTTCATTCATGCCATGCAGTTTTTTTGCTACGGAGGAGCCAGCAGCGATGCTGAGATGCAGGGAAGGAGGGGGGGGTAGGGGGCGGGGGTAGGGGGTTAAAGATACTGAGAGAGACGAGAAGAGAAGAGAGAGAGAGCGGTAGAGAGAAAGAGGAGTCGATCGGCGTCTTCCCGCTCCACGGCCCGTTTTATATCTTCTTTGAGGGTTTTCCGTTCACCTCTGGCCGATCCCTTCTTTTAACGTTGGACCAAAAACGGCGGGTTCGTTCATCCGTTTGTCTGTCTTTGGGTTAATTCCATCAGAAAGGTGGCAATGGATTCCAATTGGCTCTTTGAGGTTCAGTCTTTTCGAAACGATCCGCCGCTCGGTCAGAACTCGGAAGTCCCGAAGTCTCCCGGGACGTTTCTTTTTCAGATGATATCAAATATAAACGATCATGTCAAAATATACACGTGATATGGCTGATGCTTCTGATATGTATGTATAGACAGTCAGTTCTTCTGCTGCGTTGGAGCCTGCTGTGTTAAAGTCCTATATAGCTCTAGCCAGGCTATGGAAACAGCCCAATGCTAGACCGGATCAGACTCAGCGGGAGCCTTTAGACATCAGGACAGACCAGGCCCTCACCTTGCATAGTGCTTTGGGTGTCAAAATGATAGAACATCCCCTTGAAATGAACAGCATTGTGAATGGGTGGAGCAGCTTCTTGAGATAAATGGCGTTGGGTCCATTTGAACTCTCTAATGTCTTTGATTCTAATGTCTTTTGTATTTTTCACACTTTTTGAGTGTTGCTGTGATGTAAAAGAACAGTTGAGGGGATACAGGGCAATGGAATGTCAAACTAGCAATGGGGCTTCCAAATCAAAGTCTTTCATAAGTTAAGGCCCTTTGGCTGCTTCACTAGGAGAGTCCATGCTGCCGTTTTTTTTTTGTTTTGCAAATGGGTTCGGAGTGATATCAGAGCGTAAACGTTCTCACACTCCTGTGTTAAAATGGCTTACATGTAATCCTATGCTTTTTCGTAATGAATCGGGATCCTCTTCAAGGTTACATGTGAATGTGTTCCGTAGTCACTGATGATAATGTCAAGGTCGGAGCGTACGTTGCGACTTACGTCCTTTCAGTCCGTGAGCATGAAGGATTCTGGGTGTTGCGAAACTGGAAGAAGCAGAGAAGATGCAGCAAAGAATGAAATCTCTCTTTCCGCTCCGGTTTCTACCTCTCGTCATCGCAAAAGTCCTCTCTCTTTTCTTTTTTTCCTCTTTCTCTCTCTCTCCCTCCCGTTTTCTACAGCGAATCCAGTTGGGGGGGTGGGGGGGTGGGGGGGAGCTGGATGAGCAGCGTCCTAAGGTTGTTTTTTTCCTCTTCTTGCAGAGAAAGGGGGATTTTAGAAACTCAACACTGAAAGGAAGAAAGAGGAGAGAAGAGCAGTTAGTGGGGATTTCAGTTGGAGAAGCAAATGACTCACAACCCTCAGATGTCAGACCATGAACCATTAGAATTTGATTGGTAACACTAAGTAATGGTTGATAGCGGCTTCAGATATTTCAACTGCGGTATTTGGTTTTATTTAGGAGAAGCACTACATTTTAAATTAATATATACCAATCAGTCATTTTGTTTCAAATTTTAATTGGATTCAGTAACTAGGATGTCCAGGTCTGGTGCAGATGAAGGTTGGAGTCAGTTCACCTTTAATTTGTGGTGATTTGTACACATTAAGAAAGTGGGATGATGGTGGTGGGGCGAATCAATTTGTTAGATTTGTCTAATTTTATTATATTTGGAGCTGTGATTGAGGTGGGAGAATAGGAATTGGTTATTATGAAATAACCCATAATCCATGGCTACTGGCCAATGAGATGGCTATATCAGCTGAATCTGTCCATTTTGTTAATACATTTTTTGGAGAGAAATAAGCAAAACTGGCAATTAGCCCGACCACCATCACACCAAATTTAAATTTCAACAAATCACCCATTTGTTACAATATCCACTTCCTCAGTTGAAAATGATTTGACATTGTTCCTAGGGTAAATGTGGAACCACTATACATATGGGCCCAGTTTTCCAAAAGCATCAGTTAGGACTAAAATGACCTGTTTGTTGGTATAAAGGAATACACTTGACAAATTGGCAAATATCACCTTACAGCTAATGATGATGCAATGAGACGATTGGTAATAGCTTAATCTCTTCTTGTCTAGTTTATTTAGCTATGGTATTTATTACTATAATTAGGGATGGGACGATATGCTTTATGCTATATGCTGACGATACGATGTAATAAATAAAAGGTCAGTGACAACAAAGTATGACTGCACAATTACGTTCTGAGCCACAAGTCCTTCTAGTGATGCCATTGGCTTGCTAGAATGTAAACAATTCAAAAATGTCATTGCAAAGTGTAAATAATATAATTTGGATGGAGAGCTTGTGAAATTGTGATGGTCAAGCGTCTCATTTGTGAATACTACAGCAGAATAAAATGGAGCTAATATCACGATTCACGATACGTATTGTCACATTTTTGTATCGCGATATATTGAATTTTGATATATCGTCCCATCCCTAGCTATAATACACGTGGACTATAAGGTGCTACATACTGGGCACAGAGCTGAAACTGCTACCAATCGTCCCATTGCAGCACAGAAGGTTGATAAATTGTTTGCAAAAACAAAGTTGGTGTATTATATACCATCAAACAAAAATGAAGTTATCACGAAGATGCTGTTGGCAAAGAGGCCTTACGTGTTCACCTTCTAATGATGAAATGTTTGATCTGAATCAAATTCTGATGTTATAAATGGGACATGTAGTGGTTAGTGGTAGCCATTGTAGAAGACCCCCCACCCCCTCCCCTTCAATGCTACTGCACAATTTTCCAAACAATTCCTGCAGTAGAATCATACATGTAGAAAGTGGGACTTCTACAATGGCTACATGTGTGAATCTACAACAACCCTAACCCTGTGGTTTCCAATGGTGGTAAAAATGACATGTCTGTACTTGATGGAGGTTAAAGCAACTTAACACACCAATGCGAGGAAATTATTGGGCCAAACACACCACCGAAAGCAAACGAAAGAAACTTCATCACAAAGCTCACCCAGCCCAGCCGGCATGCAAGTACACCAAATACAGAGTAGCTTTAATGTGTGTCTCACACACACACATACACACACTCCCACACACACTTTCTGTCTCTCACTCATTCGCACATGTTGGCACTCACCCACACACACACACACACACACAGACACACTGATACAATTTGCAGAAGGTTTCAGTCCTTGGGGGCTGCTTAGTCCTCTGATGTAAGAAGCCATTTGCTAATAGAATAGCTGATGAGACCAAGAAACATCGAGGTCACAACCTCAATGAGAATTCGTTAAGGTGTCAAAGGTCATCGTTCAAAACAGAGTTGAGAAGTCGTAGGACTGCAGCCGACCAGGACTTGGCTACAATACAGACCAAGAGCTGAGACAGTGTCATCTCAGTTGGTGTGTCCTGCACATGTACAGACCAGACCTTGGTCACATAATAGTTGCAAATCATTCTTAGCATTTGTTTTCATCCCACTTGGACCATCAGATGGGCAGAGTTTGCTTTTCAGGCATCACAAATTACGCTGAATTGACTTTCAAATACTTTCCTGCTGTTTTCTAAAAACTATGTGGGAAATGTACGGAGGAGGATCAGGGCCACATGTGAAAAATGTATTTGAGTTCTGAGATTAAAGTCAGAATTCTGAGAATAAAGTCGGAATTTTGAGAATAAAGTCAGAATTCAGAGTTTAAAGTGAGAATTCAGAGTTTGAAGTGAGAATTCTGAGAAAAAAAGTCAGAATTTTGAGAATAAAGTGAGAATTCTGAGTTTAAAGTGAGAATTCAGAGTTTAAAGTGAAAATTCTGAGAATAAAGTCAGAATTTTGAGAATAAAGTCAGAATTCTGAGTTTAAAGTGAGAATTCTGAGAATAAAGTCAGAATTTTGAGAATAAAGTCAGAATTCAGAGTTTAAAGTGAGAATTCTGAGAAAAACGTCAGATATCTGAGAATCTGATGATAAAATCAGAATTCTGAGAATAAAATCAGAATTGAGAATAAATTCAGAATTCTGAGATTCTGACTTTAATCTCAGAATTCCGACTTTAAACTCAGAATTCTGACTTTAAAATTCGGACATTATCTCAGAACACAAATACATTTTTCACATGTGGCCCTAATCCTCTTCCGTAAAAACCCCACTTTTTCGGGCACCGAAGTGGGATAAAACAAACACGTAGAAAGCATCTGCGAACGCTATTTGACCCAGGTGTGGCACACATAGAGGCTACATGGAGGAGAAAGGAATGCTCCACGAGAAAAAACACAGCGAGCCACACGAAAACGAAAACACACAGAACACAAAACAAAATGTCACATGAACACAGAACCACGCACGGTGAGGACAACACAACACAAGAAGCGACAGCGCACACGGGTACAACAGCGAGGTACACATTCTTACATGGAGAAGCGATTTTTTGCTTCTTTTCCTCCTCATCCTCATCATCATCATCACACTTTCTTTTCTTTCTTCCCCACACTTTTTCCTCCTTCATCTCATCCCTCCGATGCTCCTTTGTTGACAATCCACTCAAAACACATCATTGCACATAGCACATCTCCCCCCCCCCCCCCCCCCAATGTACAATACATCACTTGAGTCTTTTTTTTTTTCATTTAAATGTCCATTCCTGTCTTCCTCCTTGATGAAATCCATTGTAAGGACAATCTCTTTTTTTTTTTTTTTTTTTGGCGGGTGCGAAGGCGCTCCCCGTTTCCCCATTTCACTCGTTTCATTTTTGGTTTTTGCCGTGACGGACATTGGGAGGGGGGGGGGAGGGCGGGGCGGGTGGGTACAGATATCGACAAAGGATGAAACAAAAAAACAAAAACGAGGAGATGAAACACCTCAGAGGAGAAGACAGGAAGTACAGTTGGACACAGGAAGTACAGTGGAAACACAGGAAGTACAGTGGAAACACAGGAAGTACAGTCGGACACACAGGAAGCCAAATTGCATTTCGAGAAGAGGGGGGGGGCGAGAGCCAAAAAAAAAAACAAACATCACAAATTTTTTTTTTTCTGAATCTCTCCCTTCCTCATACATACAGTGCATCTTTCAGGAAACATGGATGAACGAGAGACAGAGCAGAAAGAGAGATAGAGCAAGAGATACCTGAGTTGTGAATGGCGTGAAAAGTCGGGAAGAAGGGGCGGAAGCTAAAGAACTTCAAGAACGAATCAATTTTGATGAAAAAAAATGTCTACATTTTGATTTTTGAAGGGTGCCTCCGCAATGTGACGTACTACAACTTCCCCAATGATGGATTGAGGTAAAAAAAAAACGTGTTTGGGCAACTTAACAGGCTCTTAACAAGTTCTGATACACATGCTCCATCGGGAGTTTGACGTTCTCCTTACATTTAAAAGAAAACTTCTTGGATTTCGGGGGGGGGAACTGCTTTTTTCTGCGTTATAACATTGCGGAGACATCCTTCTCTTGAGCTCACCGCTGTTTGAATGCATGGGGGAGAAGGACAGAACCGGACGGGACAAAAGGACATGGGGTCGAGAGATGAAAAGATCGACATGGTGAAGGTACGATAGATAGTGGAGAAAGAGAGTAGAGACGACGAAGAAGTAGTGGACAAATGAGGGAAAAAACGATGGAGAGAGGGGACTTTGGCGAGGAGGTATCTTGGGAGGAGAAGGGTCACGCTCTTGCAGAAGAGGAATTCATATTGAAGGGCAATGATGGAAGAAGCTGGATTTTGTTTTTTGTTTTTTTTTTTCATTTCTTTTCATAGCGTTAGTTCACAGTTACTGCTTCTTTTTGCATATATCTGATAAGCGCGGGGCTTTCAGAACAGTTCTCTGTGAAAAGAGAAACAAAGGAAACAAAAAAAAACAAATCATAAGCTAAGATTGTTAATACGTTTCTCTTATCATAAGTCTCTCAAGATCGATAAGAAAGCAGCTATACAAGACCTACTATAAATTGAACCCCTCCCCCCGTCCTGCAAAAATAAACTTTCCCGCCCCCGCCCCGCCCTGTTACAGTACCTAACTGGTCCGTTTCGACCAATAGCATCGTAGCATTTCGGCATGCATAATGTCAGCCCCTCCCACCTCTCGCACCCGAAGAGGTGAAGATTTTTTGTCCTGCATGCTGTTAGTGCATATGTATGCGTAGAAACACACACACATCCATACACACTCTTAGTAGTAGTCTAAATGTTATATACACATTCATTAAGCTTGAGACTAAAATCTTATCAAACCGTGACTCCTCGGATTACGGGGAATTTGTCATATCAATGTCCTTATTGCTTGCAATGGGAACCCATGCAGATTCATCTACAACGCAAACTTTACATATGTACATCGAACACAAGCGACCAATCAGCAACGGCCTTAAGGGGAAAACCTATGGACACACACTCAAACAACCGGACGATGGGAGAGGACAGGAGGGTACGGGTAAGGAGAAGATGGAGGGAGAAATGGGGAGAAATGATAGAAAGATGGTTTGGTAGAGGGACTGGAGTGTGTGTGCGTGCGTCTATGTGTGTGTGTGCATGTCTAGTACGACAAGGGGGGGGGGTTTAAACCACAAAATCATTCATTTACACACGAATCAGGATTCAGTTTGCCTCTGGAATGGAACGAGGTAAACTGGAAACTGACTCCGACCCTGAGCGTGAGGCGGAATTAGAAACAGGAAACACGTATGACCCAAGGATCTGAGTCCGTTCCATGTTAAAAGCTGCCATGAAAAGAGCAAACATCCGGGTCATGTGAAAATACAATTCCTTCCGAAATCATTCTCCCCATCCGGTGCTCTCACCTCCCGACTGTCTCCTGGATTCTTTCACAGGAGGCGGACGCATAAGAGCGAAGAAATACCGTATAAAACTTTCATGATGTGACTGAACTTCTTCCGAAAAGGAATCCCAGACTCGCTTTTTTATGTCTTTTTTTTTGCCAATATTCAAGAGACAAATCTGAACTTTCAGGACTTAGTGTCCCTCCGCACTGTCCAGAGGGTCTTGTCCGTGCGAAAAGGACAATTCTTGTATCTAAACAGAGTGCTTGTTCATTGAGCGGTAAAGGATGCTCTTTCTCTTTTGGGAGTCGAATGCAAATCAAAGGGAACGATTTTCTGCTGGCGAGAGACGGGAGGGTGAGAGCGAGAGGTGAGGAGAAGGGATTCAGACGGATATGAAACTGAACCAACAGAGCTCCCGAGACACAGGATGACCGTAACAATAACAGCAGTAGTTCTGAAATTATAAATAATACCAAACATGTTTCAACATTTGAGGTGAAAGGAAATAACACTGACGGGTAGAAAAGAACTCAACAAAATGTGAAAACATTGAGAATACAGAAGTGACTGACAGAGAGATCTTACATGATCATCTGATCACATACATATTGCTAATAATAAAAACCAAAACAACACTGGCATTATGCACAACTAAAATTAACATATGGGTAAGTAAAAAAGAATTTGCCCTTCCTTTTTGTCTCCCTCTCATTCTTACTTGTTCTTTCATTCTTTCTCTCAGCAAACAGAAAGAAAGGGTCATTTTCCAAGTTGGCATTCATGCATCTTAGTACAGAGGTAGATGCAGGTCTGGGCACACACTTCGACACACACATACACACACACGCGCGCATACACACCCCGACAAATCCGCGCGCGCACTCTCGTCCCTGTGTGCCGCAGATACACAAACACAACATATCTCAACAGAAATACATAGATCAAAAATACAGCAGTATATTTATCCACATTGCATATTTCTATTTCCGTATGTTGTCTTTGTCGTTTTTTGTTCTCTTCTACCGGTGTGGTGGGTGGCATGCCGCCGTCGTTGCCGCCGCCGCCGCTGTTGACTCTTCTACCATGGGCTGTCGCTCCAGTAGCCGTTCACCGTGCCTCCTACTGAGCAGCCGCCGCCCGAGACGGAGGTAAGAGATGGACGGACGGACGGAAGAGGAGGGAGGAAGGAGGGGAAGAGGAGGGGGGGGAAGGAGAAAGAGAAGCCAACAGGGAGAAAACTAAAAAACGTTGCCATTTGGAATGTCACCCTGGAGTCAGTGCGAGTAGTGATGGCGGTGGCGGTTAGTGGTGGTGGCGGCGATGGTGGGGTGGAGTCAGAGCCGAGGGCAACTGAGGTTGTCGCTCTCTGGCCCGAGATGCAACGTCCGGAACTTTTTCGCAATCCCGATTAACTAAAGTAACTAAACCCCAAAACCAAATCTGTGGTGAAGCCTGCCATCTACTGGTGAAAAGTAGGGTACTGCACTGACCATCTGCTATTGGCTGATCTTTGATACCACCTGTTGTACTCTATAGAAGGTAACATACCTGGCACCAAAGTCTAACCAATAGGAGATGGCCAGTGCAGTACCCTACTTTTCACCAGTAGATGTCAGATTTCAGGTTTTGGGGTTTAAAGACACTCAATGCCCCAAAATCCCTTAAACCGTTACCTCTACGACTAAATAAAACCACTCCCCCCCGCCCCCGACAAAAGCAACAAGAAAAGAAGTGATCATCCCATTCTCAAATATAAAGCTACTCTTTGGACGTTGCAGCTCAGCCTTTTACCGAGAGCCCGGGTGAAAGAGGATGAAAAGGAGGTAAGGAGCGAAAACGTGGTAAAAAGTCGGACCATCGTGGGGGCACACGCTTGAGCACAGTCCCGTTTCCACGATGACGTCTAGACACTGGAGGTCTGGGTGAGGTCAAAGTTCATAGCTCAGGGTTCGATATGTGTGTTTGCCTACTAGTGGGTTTTTTTTTTTTCGTTTTCCCGGAGCTGCTTTCGCCTATTAAGTGTAGAAAATGTGATTCATGCACCTGCGTACAAGAGTTCTGCAGTGTTAGTCTAGGGACAGCTAGCTCACTATAGGCCACCAACTCTAGGCAGACTCTCCCATTGGATGACTCTACCTCTTGTCCACTCCCTGATTGGACAATTTGGATTCTTTTGCCCCCCTCCTCCCCCTTAAACATCCCATAATCCCCACTCCACCCTAACAGAGACCCACCGAGATCCAACGCCTATTCCCCCTCTGTCCATTTTTATCAAAAATAGTTGGTGTGCCGTACTTAGTAGCGTTACTTCTGGGACTTAATTCTTCATTGAAGCAGTTAGTAAAGCGTTTGCTGATGTCTTCAGAGTCTGCGGGTTGAGCAGAGTCTGTCGTATTGCACGGAAGCCTGAGGAGGAAGGAGGAGAAAGAGGAGGAGGAGGGGACACCTCTGCTTCCATACGCTTCTACGAATGTCGGTAATGATCGCGAATTACGGAGGTTATACCGGAGAATCGGACGTAACTCCCTCTCTCCTCTCTCCCCGGATGCATATCTAAGGAAACATGTTGGAGAATGTGTGTGATCGTGTGTGTCGACATGCGTGCCAAGTTGGTTGTGTACGTGAGAGAGAGTTTGCGTGTGCGTTTCATCCAATTTTTAACACAACGAAGTGAACAACGTCAAAAAGGGGGGGATACTCTATCGTCTACGGTCTACATGGCTCGTCGTTTTTTAAAGGTGCAGAGGTGCTACAGTTTTGGATATTTCCTTTTCAAAGATATGCTTTCGATTTATAAGTGTAAAAAACTTCTTAACGTTTTTTTTTTTTTTTTTTTAAATCTTCTATGCGTAGGTATACGTAACTAATTGGCTTTTATTTTTGAGTTTCGCGATTTTCATGAGTAAAAACATGCATGCTGCAGTTTGCGTGTATGTGCGTGTGTATTTGCGCGTGTGTGTGTGACAAGCTATGCTTTTTGAGACTTAATGTGTATTAGAAAAAGTACCTTATACCTATTCTTAAGTATCACTCTTTAAGCATCGAAGTGCAAGTGCAGTCGACACACAGGCAAGACGTAGCACAGGGAAACCTAGAGATAAACTAACTTAACTATCATATCAGTCTAAGCTAATGACCTATACTCAGTCCCTGTTAGTAAGGCAGGTGTGTGAGTGTGTGTTTTTGTGTGCGTGCGTGCGTGTGTGTTTGTGTATTATACTTCGGTGTACTACACAAAGCAAATACGGTTGGTTATGCTAAAGCATCTATCTGGGCTTAATCGGTACGGTTTTGCTATTCTGCGTTTTAATTTAGCGGGGTACTCTTCCGACAAAACAGCACCCTCTAGTGCCTACAGCCAGAATAACTCTTATTCGTCATCGTCATTATCATTATAAAACATGTAAGGTAATGGTGACTGAATGGAGGAGCAGCTGGGATGAATAAAATGTCTTCGAGACACTCCGTCCATGTCGATGCCGTTGCCACCGTCGTTTTTGTTTCCTCCTGATGTTTCCCCTTTCCCAGAAAAGATTATTTTATATTTTATCGTTGCTGTTGTTGTTGTTGATATTTTTTTTTTTTTTTTGTTGCTGCTGTTTCTCTGTCAATTCCTGGTTACATGAGGCGGGCGGTTGCTATGCTACAAGATGGAGGGGATGGGGGAGTGGCATCGCCTGAGGCCAGGCGGCTCGAAGGGCTCGAAGGTGGAGTTGGTGATGGGGGTGAGGCGCAGCGGGGCGCCCGTCATGCCCGAGATGTTATTGAGGCTGCGTGACTTCTCATAGCCCGTGGCTACATGAGGAAGACACACACACAGGTTAGAGCAGGGTTATGAAGGTGCCATGAATAGATTATGAGGCATGATTACAATGGTGAGGGTTACAGAAATGAACAGTGAGGATTGAGAAGGGGACGGTGTTAGTTTACAAGTAAGATAAGGTAAGATAAAATGTTAGGCATGTGTGTTTATGGGAAGGAAATGCAATGTTATGTTATGTTATGTTATGTTATGATTTGTTATGTTATGATTTGTTATGTTATAATATGTTATGATATGAGTTAACAGTGTTGCGCGTCATAGCAAAGATAAACCATTTGTTACAGTCACAAGCATTTGTAAATAAAACAAAGTAAAAAAAAAATAAAATAAATAAAAACAAAGAAATAAAGAAAAACAGCCGGAACCAAGTAAAATATTGAGACCAAAGGAGGAAGTTGGATAAAGGACAGACAGACAGACAGACAGATGGACAGACAGACACAGAGACAGACAGACAGACAGACAGAGACAGGACAAAACAGGAATATGGGTTACGAAAATCAGTTCATCAGTTGGATTTTTTGCCACAACATCACTTAGACACCTAGTGGTGGCGCTCTGCAGCACCAACATACACTGTGTAGTCGGGGAAGGGGTGCTAGTCCAGTGGATATGTACAAAAGTCCCTTTTATTTGTCTCTCCATTTTAAGACTTTGGTACTGAACCAACTTTGTCCAAATCCACTGGACTACCTGCTCTGAGGTTCCCAAAAGCACACACAGCAGCAAATACACTTTGTTCCATAACAAGTCTATTGGGAAACTCAGAGACTCTGATGGGTAAATCATCTGGAGCTGAGTGAGAATGTACACTATCGTCCACGTTAATGCTCTAATGCAAAAACTTTGGATCTCAGAATCCAGGTGTTTTAGCCAGCCTACAGAGGAGAGACAACAGGCTGCTGTTAAACAGGGAGACGGTCAGTTAGACAGGAAGACAGACAGACAGACAGAAGGGACTGATGCCCAAACCAGAACTCCCCTACAGAATGGTTTGGACCTGGTGAAGAGGTCAGGCTCCTTACACAAAAACCACGTCTGCTGTTTTTTGTTCATGAGCCGGGGTCAAACTCAATGAGTTTCCGTTCATTTACAGGGTAAAAACTGCAATGAACACAATAATTTTGTTTTAATGGTCGTGTTTTTGCAGTGTGTTTGCATATGTGTGCGACAGCTTCTGACAGCTTCACAAGGCCCAACAGTGTTTGACTGCCTTCCCCTCCGCATTCACTCCTTTCTCTCGTTCCTCCCATACTCCACTCCTCCTCCTCCTCCTCCTCCTCCTCTCAGCCTGCTTCAGAAACCTCCCTCTTTGTTCCTCTCTTCCTTCCTCTGTCCATCGTAACACAACAGAATGTCTTGTTCAGGCTCAGGCAAAATTTGGGGCACGATACTGACTTATCGGTAACTAGCGTGAGCTTATTTTGTACTTTTGTTTTACAACAAATTAAATTTCCTTGTTTGTATAGACATCGGCAGCTATAATTATGTAATTTGGTGTAACATTCCCATTTTATTCCTGAGTATTCCCCAGAAGAGTTGGGCATTTAAAGATAGAATTCTCAAAATTATTTGACTGTACAAATTTTAGGCAAATCTTTTAAGCCCATCCTAAATTAAAGTGCAGCTGTATTTAATTCCAGTGTTCACTGACTAAACAAATCTTTGTCCAGCCTTAAATCCATGTTTGAAGGTCACATACTGGCATCCCTTGTATAAAAAACGTTAATAATTTTGAGTGGGAAAATGTCTGAAATGCGATAAATCACTGCGTAAAATGCAGCCAGTAGGGGCTTCAACAGGGGGCGCCATACTGCGATGAGCTTTGCCACTGAAGATTTGGTTTGACAAATCTATCCTGACAGTGTTTTTACAATGCTCAGTCAGCGGTCAGTCGGAGAATATAAAACCCTCCTGTTCCTAACCTTATTATTAATTATTAAAGACCCAAACTTTACCCAGAGTTTCTGAGAACTCCACTGTTTGTGTCTCACATAGCAAACCTGAGTCGCAGTCAAATAAAACCCTTCACTGATACCGCTTCCTAAAAAAAACAATTTAGCAGGCGAGCAGGAGACAGGGAGGCTGAAATATTAATGACATTTTACTTTGTGGATGCACAGGAGTGGTCCCTTTTTTACTTTATTGAGTTCTGCAAAGTGAAAGTAGATTGGAGCAGGCTGAGGTGGGATGAGATTGCTGTTTTACAAGCTGGAATTCTCACCAGAGGGGTTAGAGTTCATCTGGGGTAAGGGGAATTATTGCTGTCCTTTGCTTTCACTTGCGGCTCCCACCTGCGCCTATGTTACGGCGTCCATTTTGTGTCCCTTCTGCTGTAGTGAGCATTGACTTTAATTCAATCAGGGATGCAAAATGGTGCAAGTGAATGCACACCCATAGGAGTGAATGAAGTTGGGAAGTCAGTCAGCCAGTCAAGTAATCAGGGCTGGGTTTCCTAAAATCACCACAGCAGTAAGATTTTGTTTTCCTGTTGAATTACAATGGAATAAAGTTGAACTTAATGGTAAGATTTTGTTTTCCCCATTGAATTACAATGGAATAAAGATTATCTTAATGGTAAGATTTTGTTTTTGCCATTGAATTACAATGGAATAAAGATGATCTTAATGGTAAGATTTTGTTTTCCCCATTGAATTACAATGGAATAAAGATTAACTTAATGGTAAGATTTTGTTTTTGCCATTGAATTACAATGGAATAAAGATGATCTTAATGGTAAGATTTTGTTTTCCCCATTGAATTACAATGGAATAAAGATTAACTTAATGGTAAGATTTTGTTTTTGAATTACAATGGAATTGCAATGGAATAAAGTTCCCAATCATCATCGTCCTGTTGAATTTCAATGGAATAGAGCTGACCTCAGTGCTGAAGTGCTTTCAGGAAACCCAGTCCAACATACACCATCCGACACAAACAAGGGAGCAAAGTAGTAGGTGTCTTAAGAGTAGGAATGCTAATCTGGGACCTGCTTGGCTTTTAGTTGGAGAAAAGATTAGGTGAATTATTCTGCAGTCCTACTTTGAGACACTGCCATTAAACAGCAAGTGGAGAGGTAACACTCTTCTAGAGGATGTGCCATTTTTGACATACCCATGGCTGTAGTTTGGGACAACAAATATCGGGTTGCTTTTCAAGGCAACTTTTTATTATTGGCAATTTTGTTATTATGAATTCATGCTGCGTTGAAAAGCAACCCAAGAACAATGCTGACCCAAACTATGTTCACAAATGCATTGGGAATGACAGATCCTTTCTGAGAGGTTTGAAAAAGTCCTCTCCAAATGACACACAAACATACAGACATCGTCACCAACACATCTCCAGGGTGAAGCTGCCCTTGATCACTGACCAGAAATCAGTTTTCGTCCAGTGCTAAACTTTAAGGACAATATCAGCATTTTTGACATGTGGGTCTTTTGCAATTGTTGCCTTCAAAGGACAAATCCACCCTTGGATACTCTTACACGGTTGTGTATCATCAATCTATGATGTCCAACGCATTCCAGGAGTTATTTATATGTAAGTGTAGCAATTTACCCATTTGTTGTACACACTTTCCCTCAACCTGCCTCATCTACTTCTACTTCAGGTAGTGAGTACCTGCATTTCCCACAAAGACTTTCGACTTAGCAAAGTAAGAGCATGAGAGTGAGGTTCCAATTGAGGAAACCAAGTGTTGCGGCCATCAAAACACATGTCCTGTGGCTGCATTACATTCTGGTTTATTGAGGCTGCTGTCAGTGGAGAAATTGTTCTCTCTGCCTCTTCTACAATGGATTTGCCCATGTATGATTGTCGGTGTAAAATGGCGGCTCTAGAAAGAAGCCCTCGCTCTTTGATTCTCAGGGACTGACACCAAAACCGTATTACAGTTGATGTTTCAGATTGCTGAAACATTTTCTGCGATCAAACTCCATTGTAGCTGCACTGGAAACATCTCAATGTGATGTCAGGTCATCTAACAAACAGAAAAATGGGCCCAGAGATGCATCACCAGTAGCTGTTTTTTCAGTGTTAAAGTGTTTAAGGGTGGATTTAGGAGCCCCTGCTCAGGGATCTGAGGTTGTGCTCAGGCTCATAAGGGATTAAGAGGTCAGAAGTATAACTAAAAATCTATTTATGTTTTAAAAGTGATCAGCAAAATCTTAAAGTAACAAGTGAAGTGATGTCAGAACTGGCGTAATGTGATATCTGATTTTAGCACCCACATGTAAAAATCCTCATGTTGTCCTTTAACAATTAGTTTGGGAGTTTGCAATCCTGACAGAAAAGCATTAAAGGGCATCTTTACCTTGCACCATCATCACAAAGACTACAACAATAAACAACAACAAATCAATACCTACATAACAAACCAACACATGATACACCAAGGTTTTTAATTACTCGTCAACACCTTTCAGGGAGAATTTGCCCTTGTGGGCTGACTCTGGGATCAGTTTCAACTCTGCAGAAACTAAATTTGGATGTTGCATACGGAGGAAATGAAGCACTGATCTGAGACCAGCATCCAAGGGCAAACTCATCCAGAACTACTTTGCAACACTTCCTGCTGTGGGAGAGCTGTTACCTATTTGCCTGTCTGGGATTGGATTGGTTGAGAGGTCAGTTCAGGCTGTGATTCACAGGCAATATTCAGAGGAAATGTAGATGGGCAATGCCATTGGCAATACAACAGACTATCTTTCAACATGTTTTATTTTATCTTCCATCACGTTATTTGATTTTGGCCCCTTTTGCCAGTGAAGGCAACATTGCCCAGCTATATATTGCCTCAAAAAGTTGCCTGTATATCGCCACCATTAAATCTCAGGGGGGAATTCCTCCAGTATTTACTTTTCATTACATTTTTCATTGCCTTCTTTTGTTGTCTTTTCCATCTGGAACTGAGCAATTCCAGGTTCAAGGGATACTCTGACATTTTGAAATTCAGCCTATTATTTTTTTTTCCCAGGAGACACATTTTTCTTTATATTGGGGTGGGGGGGTGGGGGGGGGGTTGCTTTAGAAGTGTCTGATGGAAAAAAAACAACAACAACTAAATATCAAAGTACCTCTTCATGGATCTAGGTCTATTATATCTACTGGGACAGCATGTTTAAGCTATTTTTTGTTGTATGTAACGGTAGAAGATTCATCCGGAGCAACAGATAGACTGTCAGCTTTTGATAATGGATCTTTATTGAAACAGTTCTGAAACAATGATGAATCAAACCAGACCAACTTCAGGTCATTGTCACATTATTTGCACTAATGACTTCAACTCTCTCTCTGAAAGCAGTGGTAAGACTTGTCCACTGTCCAATAAGAGCAGCCACTAAATAAATAACCTGTAAGCAAGTTTTTTCAGGCTTGCTTTAAGACCAATTCATTCTCAGTTCTCAATTCTCATTGAAACCGCAAGTAACAGAAACCGCAATTCAAGGATGAAAACAACTCTTTGTTTTCATTTGTTGTCGTAGCAACCCATTTTTTACAGCAGCCATTTTTGTCCCTGAAGCCTTCGGTTCAGTTCAGCTGGGGATGCAAAATGGCACAACTGAAAATCCATAAAAAACGTGGTTGATCAACCATGTTCTCATTCACCATAACAGGTAATCTTGGACTTCTACAGTATAGTATAGTATAGTATAGTATAGTATAG
>NW_027280662.1:0-27500 GCF_046629955.1 Centroberyx affinis | reverse complement strand
ATGCGCTCGTCACCTTTATCCAGAGTGACCTATAATAAGTGCTGCAGCAGAGGAAGTCTAATCTGTCATCTATCATATATCATCCATTCCTATTCCTCTCATTGTGTGGAGGACTGGAAGTTTGCCGCATATGACCTTTCTCAATCAAGATGAAATGGGACACTATTCTACATCATATATCCCATATCCTATACCCTATACGGCCAATGACAAACGGATAGGCTAACCACTGAGCCAGTTCTTTTCCTTGTAAGTACATTGCCAGTGGTGAGGCCAGGTCACCTATGCTAGTCTATAGTCCTGATACCCTGCATCACAAGCTGACTGTTTACCAAGAAACAGACAGAGAAATGGTAAAAAAGAATTCAATATATCGCGATACAAATATGTGACGATACATATCGTGGGGCAGAAAAATGAATCGCGATATTAGCATCATTTTATTCTGCTGTATCGAATCATATCGTGAGAGAAGCAGATCGTCCCATCCTTAGTAAAAAATAACAGTAAATAACCAAGAAATTAACATGGTAGCAATGTACACACTCAGATCTCATCCAAACCACATAGTTTTAGATTGTTCGATGTAAAGATCGGTTTTTGCACTTTGTAAGCCTGTCATCAGGTTAGCCATGTTGATTTTTGCAAATATGGCTGTGTCTACTGTCAACAGACTGCTAACATGGTAAGAATAACTGATTACAATCATTAAGACAGCAAGTTAGCTGTACCTGTACATCACAAGTACCCAGACGGCTCATGTATTAGTTTGAAAAAGATTGACCAGGTGAATCCAGGTGACAGTTTTTATCCCGCATTGATTTCAACTGTTAAAGAGTAACTAAACCCCACAACCAAATCTATAGGTAAAAGGCTGCTGAAATGGCCATCTGTTACTGGCTGATCTTTGGTGCCAGGTGATGCCACCACTTGTTGTACTACATAGAAGGTGACATCATCCGGCACCAATGATCAGCCAATAGCAGATAACCATTTCAGTAGCATGCTTTTTTACCATTAGATGTCAGGCTTTACACAGATTTAGGTTTGGGGTTTAGTTACTCTTTAAATACACTTGAATCATAGAAGGGAAGATGTAGATACAGGGAAGAAGACAGGCTGAGGAGGGACTGTGAAGTGTTAAAACAACCGAGACATGCAAAAGAGAAAACAAGAATCTTTTCTCATATTGTAACAAAGCAGAAATGTTTGTTCTTTGTCAGATAATGACATGCAATTCAAGGGTATTCATCAGAGGGCGATTTGCTGACTGTAAATTCAAAATGAGACCATAACATTTTCAATACCAAGCTGCTCTGTTTAGCACAAAAGCTAACATGTTGGCAAGTTGCATAAGCAGATGACAATGCAACACAACTGTATGTGAACTACTGTTGTCTGTTTACCATGTGTCAGTGCAGTACTCTGTGTACTGCAGTACAAAGACAATTGTATATTTATTATACTTGGCACTATTTAAATTCTGATTTTGAAAAAGGGTGACAGGATGTACTATAAAGTAGGTATAGTGCACTATGACTCAGACATACCTGTGCCAGACATTGATTCAACTCTTGTCCAAAATGAAATTATTTAACCAAGCCTTTGACCTGGATCAATATTTCAAAATATTATTTTAAAACTTAGACATAGGCTAATCCATGTTGTTGAAAATGGCCCATTTAAATGAATGGTGGATAGACTACCATGTGAGATCGACTCCCCCCAGTCTGCTTTAAAAGTCTTTTTACATCTGGCTTCGGATAGGGAGCGCTCTAGCTACAGAGATATATACTTCATAGTGTAAAGAAGCCGAGACTTGCTTCAAATCTATTTCTGGAGGTCAGAAGATTCAAAGTCATGTTCTGCTTGTTTACCCTAATAAAGGTTTAATAACGCTAATCTCTACAAGTAGAGCTCTCTTGGAGACCAGATGTCAAAAGCCACACCTTAAACTGAAGTCATGTTTATGGCAATTTTTGCATTTAGCATTTAAGTCCTCATGCAGACAGAAGATTTATCACAGATCTGTTTAGGAAAGGATTCCAAGCCACATTTAAACATAGGTGCCAATACAACCAAGAATGAAAGAATGAAATCTGATTGTATCAAACCAACCAATTAAATTCCCTTCGAGTGTTTCCTTGTATTTAAATGTGACTTGGTGCCCTATAGACAAGATAATCAAAGATAATCTATGTACCTTGTGATTTTAATGCACTTGAAAGAATGTGTCATTTTTAGCACATCATTCTAATTTGGGAAAACAAAGATTTTTGTTACTTTTCAACACAACAAAGGTGACACTCTATTGACGCAATATATGCTGTGATTACCATAGGATGTGTTGACAAGTGACACAAATGTATGTTGTCCCAGACTAGACACATGTTCAAAATTATACATTATGTTTAAAGAGCGCAGGTATAAATGGAACTCTAGATTTGAAGCCAGATACTGATTTGCATAGATTGGAATTTTAGTTATACATATAATCCTCAGAGGCAGAAATAATCTCATTGGTTGAGTTAAATCTTGATGGGTGGAGCCAACAACACAGTTTTTCTGATTTCTAAGTAACGTTAAACTGAAGCCCAGTGAAAAAGACGAGAGGTAAGAGAGGAGGAAGCTGATATTATGAAGACTAGCACTCTGCTACTAACTGAAATAATGCAATGAGCCATAGAAGTTATGTAGGTCAGTGGTTCTCAACATGGGGTCCGGGGACCACCAGGGGTCCTTCAGAGAGTTCCAGGGGGTCCCCAGCAAATTGATGAATTGTCAAACTTCAGAATTATTTCATTTGCAAGAAGTTAACACAATTAGAGAATGTAGGAGAATGACTGTTTTGATCATAGTTTCACTGTTATCTCTCTACCTACAATACAGATAGTCATGGAATTCTGGACAAAATCATATCTGACAATAAAGAATTCTCAGATTTGGGTCAGAGAGACAAAATCTCATCAAATGGGGGTCCGCGGCTCTAATGTGGACTAAATTAGGGTCCTTGATATGAAAAAGACTGAGAATCACTTATCTAGGTTAGCTAGTTAGCCTAGCTAAATTCAAACTAGCTATACTAGCCTATAGCTATCTAGGTAAGCTAGTTAGCTAGCTGCTGACCTTCCAACATCATGAATGTCATGGTCATGAATGAATGAAAAAATAAGTCATTTCCTTTTATATTTTGTATTTACATTTTGACTAGAGCTTTCTTTGCCATTGAAGCTTGCCAGTTAGCGACCTTGCTGTGGTTCTTTGGCTCCGCCCATTGCGGTTTAGATGAGATTATTTCTGCCTCTGATAAAGGTTTGTAGAACTAAAAGTCATATCTGTCTGCTTTGCACTTGTAAAAACATCTCTCTTCGACTCTCTTCAAAGCCAATGCAAAAAGCCATATTTTCTCCTATGCAAGCGATGCTAGCAGTGTAGCTGTTAGCGGTGCTGTGGTGGTGACTTGTAGTACGTACCTCCGATCAGTCAGACTTTAGTAACGCAACGCAGGGGGAGGGACTGGGGAGTATAGCCTGAGGATGGGATGGATACACCAATGTTAGAATGTGATGGGTAGACATGAGGGAGGAGGAGGAGGCGGGAGGAGGAGGAGGAAGACGGGAAAAGAGGAAAGAAGGAGGATGGGAAAAGGAGGGGAAATAAGAGGAAGAGGAGGGAGAAGCACAGGTGGGAGTGATTGGGAAGTGATATGCTCACCGTGCGTTCACAGTGGAAGCAACTTGAGAAACGAGTACACTGGAAGCCTATTCATTCTACAGTATCTGTTTCAAATTTGAGACACTTTGAGACTGTTTTCATGCTATATGGAATTAAATTTAAGACTATTTTAACAACCACAAAAAAGAAACAAAAACCCAGCAAAAATAACTTATTTCAAATTGAACATAACTAATGAAAGTGCTGAAACTATAAATGGGCAGTTTAAGAAAAAGGACAACAGGAAATTAAATGCTTGGGGATATGATGTCCAATTATGTTTACTAAAGCATTTATGATGAAAACATGACATGTTTGGCATATTGTATTAAAAGTGACAGTACTGCATTTATGTCTTTTGGCAAAACTACACATTTATATTTACATTTAACTACACACTCACAGTTGTTTTGTTTGACTTAGATCCCAACTCTGCCTCAACTAAATACTACCAAATGCACAGTAAAGAATCTGTCAATGCCACTATATTATTTTATATTAGCATTAAAATGAAACTTCATTAAAAAAAAAAGCCTGTCATCACATGGCAAAAATAATTAGACCTATAATAACTGTATTTAAGACATTTTAATATTTTCAAGGCCTTAAATTTAGACCAGATCATTTTCTTGTTTGTTGGAACCTTTGGGAGACATCACCCATCAGCAGCCAGTCACATACTAATGATAATATAAGCCTGAGCTATTGCTGCACCACTACTGGTGCTACAGCTACAGTAGCAGTCAACTATGTGGTTGCTAGCAATGTGAACGCAGAGTCAGTGTCCTATAGAAATCTTCCATAAAAATCCAACTTTAGGATTGATTCCTCATTGCCAACTAGGGATGGGACGATACGTTTATCTCACAATATGATTTGAGACACAATATGTGGTTCTTGATTCAATACAACCACGATACAAAATGTCATTACAAAGTGCAAATAATATAATTTGGATGGAGAGCTTGTGAAATTGTCTCATTTGTGATTACTACAGCAGAATAAAATGTAAATATCATGTATTGTTATGATTGTCATCAATATATTGAATTTCAATATATCATCGCGTCCCTATTGCCAACCATGTATATTATGTATGTATTATGCCACAGTACTTTATCATTGATCTGGCATGGTACTGTTATGGTGAAGCAAGGGTTTCTAAAATGCCATATCTTAATTTTTGTAAAAAAAAATAAAACATTTTGCTTTTAATACTCTGCTCAGTAGCTACAAAATTCAGATGATTCTTTCATCAAAAATGTTGGTATTTTGTTAACAGTCATTAACTAGCTAATTAAATAATTGTTTCCAAATTGAGTTTTACTTTCATGCCAGAAACAATTTATATGATATCTCATTTTGAGTCAAAACTGGATTCATGAGGTTTCCGCAGGACACCAGTCATGGTGAGATTAGAGGGATATAAAGGATAGAAAATGGAGAAATAGTGAGGGAGGGGTTGGGGGGGCTGGTGGAAAGAGGAGGAGGAGAGGAGGGAGGGAAAGTGAGGGAAAGGGAAGTGGTTTGGGTTGAGGAAGGGTACACAGTGGGGAACGACAAAGGGCAAATATTATCCCAACAACAAATCTACATGCAGAGAGAGGCTTTCCACATGTTTCATATGACAGCCAAAAGCGTTCTTATTATCTTTAGGTATTTAGAAGTGAATAGATATGCTGTATGTATGCTCATAAAACACACATCATACTACAAATGCATATAAACCCATTTCATTTTATCATTTGAAACCACATGTAGATTTGTGATTATTAAGAATGAATATTTGCATCAAACACGGACATTTGCAAATGTAATGTGACAACACAACACACTGAACTGGAGATGTACAGGTACGTAAATACATACATACATATACATAAAGTATATGTATGTGACATAGCTCATTCACGACTGAAAAAGGAAGAGAAGAAGAAGAGGAAAGAAGACCGCAGGATCTAGAGGTCAGCCAGACACACACACACACACACACACACACACACAGTTAATTTATCAGGGGAGAAAGTAGTCAAGAAGACAAAAGAGAAGAAAAGATGACAAAGTGACAGGGGCCATTACTGAGATGAAGACCGGGGGAGAAAGATGGGGAGAGAAAGAGAGAGAGATGAAATGAGAGAGGGAGAGGGGGAGTTAAGCGGAAGAGATCTGAGAACAAAACAGACACTGACCGCCTTGTCGCTATGTCATATGAACACAGACACACATGAAGGAAAACAGTATGAAGACACAAATGAATGCACAACACATGAAAAACACATAATCCACTCCAACACAGATGGTTAATGGAGAGACACGCATGCAGAACACCTACAAGGAAGAGGTAGGGTGTACAACCTGGATCGATAATGCAGTGATTGCATGGATTAGCTGATTCATAATACCTTAGACCTTAGGTTAGGGCAATGTTTCATTGTATGGAAAAGATGGCAAAGTTATAAGAACATTGCTGAGATGTGGGGAGAAGGAGAGAAAAGAGAGAGATGATGAAAGAAGGGGTGACAATAACAATTCATTTACGTATTTCATTTAATTTCACATACTGAAGTTGCAGAAAATTAAACAGTCGATGAGGAGAGTAGAAGTCCCTCTCTTTGCACTATTATTGCTGCACCCCAAGAGGAATTGTTCGGAACATGCTGCAGTACTAATGCAGAATAGATGCAAGGGGGAACTTCTACGATGGCTACCACTGTATACAGTACTAATGCAGGATTAACAGAGGACTTTCAGGTGATGAAACGCACCCTGTGGCGGCCATACTGGAGGTCCACAGCTCCATTGTGTTACTAAACATACAGCCTGGTCAAAATTTTATGAAATGAGCATGTGCTTTGTGCAAAAATACGTTTTCTCACCACGATAGAATGATGTGGAGGACACACGACTAGAAACAGGCAGGTGTTCTGACATTGAAATAGGGCGGTGGAAAGAGTGTGGAGGTCAGGGTGGGATGGGCGGATACATTTGCCCATCCACAGTCATGCTAAGACATTTTCTACTGTGAGCAGAACCCTAACCAGGGCCAAAACCTGACCTTAACCAAATTGTTTTAGTTGCCTAAATCTAACCTTAACCCTAACCCTTATCCAAAGGGAGTCATTCCTATGTTCCCAGTGTCCTATGTTCCCCAGATTTATATGGCACATAATGGGAACATGACAAAGGGTCCTATGTTACCAGGGTCCTATGTTCCCAGTGTCCTATGTTCCCCAGATTTATATGGCACATAATGGGAACATGACAAAGGGTCCTATGTTCCCAGGGTCCTATGTTATCAGGGTCTTATGTTCCCCAGCTCTATATAGCACATAATGGGAACCTGAAAAAGATGTTCTGTATTCTGTATTCCCAGCTCTGTATTCACTTAATATGGTTAGTCAGGGTTAGGTTGGTTGCTTGTATATTTTTACCCAGAGCCCTGACCACAACTGTTTCAAAGAACAGAAGGGCTTTTTAGGGTTAGGGCTGGGTTAAACATAGGATCCTGGGAACATAGGACCCTGGTAGAGCACATAATAGAACTGGGGAACATAGGACCCTGGGAACATAGGACCCTTTGTCATGTTCCCATTATGTGCCATATAAATCTGGGGAACATAGGATCCTGGGAACATAGATATGCTCCCATCCAAATTTGCTTTAGCCTGCTTACCTAAATAACCGTTAGCTAACCTTTTCATGTGATAAACAGGTGAAAATGGCGTGTCTAATTTGTGGTATGGTCACATAATCCAAGTAGTGGAGGAATGTAATGTTCACATAATTCGTGTCCACAACACGTAATCTGCATTTCAGAGTTCATGCTTATTACACAACATTTTATGAGATTTTGTGTTCATAATGTTAGGTTGTTAATTTAGCAAAGCAACTGCTGTTAATGTTCACATATACTAGCCACTACTAACACTAGCTTCTACTAGCTAACTTTCACTCTTCTGTTGGCACGTACGTATCTAGTAGAAGCAACTGTTATTAGTGGCTAGTAGCTGCATGTTAACATTAACAGTGGTTGCTTTGCTAAATTAGCTTGCTGGCTAGTGAGTTAGCTAACAATGCCAAAACCAACTGCTTGTCCAGGTTAATTATTAATCGTGTTTGGAGGAGAGACTATGGCTAAAGACAAGACAGTTTCCTGTGTCTCAGTAGCGTACATTTGGAAACAAATCTACCTTATCACACTACTTACTTACAGCAGTAATGAATTGACCTACATCCACATCACCATCTTTTTCAGGTATCTCTCTTCTTCTAGCCTGGTTGTTGTATATTGAGGCATTATTGGTGCACAGCTGATTCTCCAGTGGACCTCCATGATGGCGCCAGCTATGGTTGCTTGGAGATTTCTGACGCAACTCCAAAGACTCTATACTTGACAGCTACAGGGTGGGGGGGGCTAATGGCTTCCACTGTATACAGTACTAATGCAGGATGAATTGCTGAAGGGGACTTCCGCAATGACTTCCATTGTACATAGTACTAATGCACTAATGGTCCTGTCGATGCAGGGTGGGGCGACTTCTGTACTACCATCGTGCCATTCAAGGAACCTTGGAACCCTGAATGAAATCCCTGTTTTTCCACCCTGAACTTTGGGTTTTATGACCAGACAGGATATCCGTAGGCCAAAGGTCTAGTCAACCTGTGGCCAAGGTGGATTAAATATTCAGGCTTACAAGGTGTCCAATTCAAAGATTCAGTTCTGTAATCATAATTGATCAGTTTACTCTTTCCTTGATCGACTCCACTCTCCTGACCCTGTTGTGGCTCGATCGTTGCCATAGCAATGCTCAGTAAATAAAGAATGTGAGCGTGATCTGATAGGTCTCAGGGGTTTCTGACCACCAATAACAATCAAATTCTACCCAAAGGTAAACATAAAACAAGGGGGGTTGGATAATAGATAGTGTGTTGTGCAAGAAACTCAAAATAGAAAGCAAAAGAGAAAGATACTATGTCTGTGTGAATGAGAAAGAGTGTCTGAGATGCAGAGAGTGTGTATTTGAGGGTTATTGTGTGTTTGTGAGAAAGAGAGAACGAGGGGGGGAGAGAGAGAGGGAGAGAGAGAAAGAGAGAGAGAGAGACCACTCCACTCTGTTATGGTGCAGTATATCTCCTTACATCAATGAGCCTCTAAGTGAGACTCAGGAGTCACTTCAGTCCAATGGTTTCTCTCTGTCAATGGAGAGAATCAATGACATTTCTACTGAGAGAGAGAGAGAGAGAGACAGACGCAGAAAGAGAATTACGGTCAGAAAAAAAGACAAGGAAAGACAGGGTGGGAGACGGACAGAGAACGAAAGACAAAGCAAGGGAGTGATTAATTGAACACTTCATTCCCTTCTTCGACCCGCTCCCATTCGCCGACGAAGTTTCCGAGTGAAAGAGGAGATGGACGTGCACGGTATCATAATGCAGAGTGCGTCTGCTGCCTTTGAAACCAATGCAGTTGGGGGTGGGGGGGTGGGGGGGTGGGGGGGAGGGTGCATTGTGCAGTCTTGGCCTCTGAGGGCGCTAGCAGCACTGCACCAATGCTCACTCTATACTGTAGCTACCTCTGCAGTTTTTTTTTTTTTTCCTGAAGGAGAGCAGGCAGTCCTCTCCTCTTTGCATTTAAGCAGGCAGTACACTTCCCTTAATCTTTTACCCTTTTTTTTGTACTGAGACAGTAGTAAAGCTTAACAGGCTACACAGCAGCGGAGACGCAGGGTTTTGGTGGAATCCGACCCGAGGCCAGCAGGGCGGTAAAGGGGGGGTAACTCTGACATCATCTGTGGCCTCGTCTTTTCTGCATTTGTGCAATAATACAAAGGAAAAGTGCTTTTAGTCAGTCTGCTTTCTCTTTTCAGGCTTCACAAGATTGGAGCTCCATTCCTGTGCACATTAGGGAGGCAAAGACGTGGCCGTTTGAAGGTCAGAAATGTGAACATCAAGTTGGTCAGCTGATATTTATTTGATGTTTTGTATTTCTAATGTCTGTACTTGTCTTTGGTGTAATGTCCTGTCTCCATTTTCAGTTGTGCAATGTTTTCTGTAGCTTACAATATAGGATTTCATCTGTATTGTTACTGCTATTTCTATGACTATTACTACATTCTGTTGGATTTTTATTTTTGTCTAGTTTTACATGAATGTTCATTACACAAGATGCCTTTTTAACATCTAACCAGGGACTGCAGATGGGCCTCTTTGGCTAATTCTGGCACATTTACATGTAAATGTTCATTAATGTGCATTGTCTCAGTTAAATAAAGGAATGAAATAAAAACAAATGTCTTAAAGCCTTGGATAATGTATTCTGCAAGTAAAGGCCTAGTAAAAGCTCAGTTGATAACGTGATTAAGGCAATAGTCGGACTATAGCAATTGGCATGTAAATGCCTTTATCTGAAACGCCTTATCCCAAAGCTGCACTAGGTAATATCGCACATTGCCAGCACCAAGGGGCAGCCAAAGGTAAGTGTTAGTATTAAAAAGGCCCCAAAAAGTCTTAAAACTGCACCAGGCAAGTTCGTCCTTTGGCGGTCCCAAGTCGCAGAGAGAGATAACTGTTCGAATTTTTTAGAGTTTGAAGGACTTCATTACCCAGAAGTCATGTAACACAAACTACACACCTAAACCTAAATTTCTTCTTCGTGGCTGTTGGAGGTGGTAAAAAGGTTCAGCCATTGTTGGTGAGTCCAGATTTCTCTGGAGGGAGCGCTCACTCGCTGCTCTTTAGGAGACAGTTTTGTATTTTGCTATTTTGATTCGTCACTTCCTATGCATGGAGAAGATTTCCTGTCAGTGACCATAACACCAGAATATTAATTTATTATTATTATTATTATTATTGTTAAGGGCAAATAGGGCAAATCCACGACATCTTAATCAGGGGGGATGGGACGCTCTTCTCTGTTGTAGTCCCACTTTGTGATTAAGGCTGATAGGATGGGTGTATTTTTTACATAAAAATCTTGCCTAGTGCAGGTTTAATCACCATAAGGTCATAATCACTGTGACCGAGCAAAGTAAAAACATGCACATCTTAATCTTAACCAGGTGCCGGACAGAATACAAATCATAGCACAAAATAAGAGTCTGCACACTGCCGGGTTGCTCCCAATGTGTATAAATTTTTTTATATTTATATTTATACAGTATGTGATGTTTTGAGCTCACTGATGCTGCAAGCTTCCTTTGAGGTTGTTAGCTTGAAATGTCACAAGTATAGGTGTTTATAAATTCATACACATTGGGAGCAACTTACAGTCCGATCTGATTTGTCTGATATCGAGATGGTTGGCAGCTGGATCTCATTGCGTTGCCTTCTTTTCTGGGTAAACTAACATAGCTATCAAATAAATACTTCAAAAAAAACATACACAGTGTGGCGGGCATTGTCTAGGAAGGGAGTGGACAATGTGCATGATGCAAACTTGTGACTGGAGGATTGCCAGGGTGTGAGAGGGACTGCCCATTGCTCCAACGGCCCATTATTCTGAAACCCCAATAGTCCGAAAAATGTCCACCCATTGGACCGAAAGCCCATTTGTCAGACAGCCCGTTATCCCGGAGGTGGTTGGGTTGAGGCATGGGGTCACTGAGGTTAGGGTTAGAGCAAGCTTACGGTCAAGGCTGTCAGAAGCCACGGTTGTGGATGGAGCCAGGCATGGAGTTTTCAGACTACTGGGGTTTCAGAATAATGGGCCGTTGGAACAATGGCATGGCACTGGTGAGAGTCCCATCTAGGGGAATCTTGGTGAACAAGAAACACTCTCCCCTCCCTCAACAGCTAACTTTGATGTGCCCTTGTGCAAGGCTCCAGTAGAAGATTTTGTTGCATTATTGGATTGGTTCATTTAGGTTCACACTGCCCAATTACAAGTGGACCAGGTCTTGTAAACCAAAGGCGGGGGGACGAATCTGATTCAGTCCCTTTAACTTTAACTAAGCATGACGAACATGTCAGTGTTCTTTGCCATAACTGATCTTCTCTGCTGTTCAAACTGGTTAACGAAGAAATAGCTGAATATGAGCATCAGTCGAGACTGCGACTTGACTTCGTTTGTAGGTACTAAAGAAGTTCACCTCATCCTAACTCCAAGGGTTCCTGTAGTTGGTACAATTGTGTTCTCACTCCTAATGAACCACACTGCAGTTCTCTTGGTCTAGACTGTGGCTTGACTTCGTTAGTAGGTACTAAAGTTCACCTCATCATGACTCCAAGGGTTTCCTGTAGTTGGTACAATTGTGTTCTCACTCCTAATGAACCACACTGCAGTTCTCTTGGTCTAGACTGCGGCTTGACTTCGTTCGTAGGTACTAAAGAAGTTCACCTCATCATGACTCCAAAGGTTTCCTGTAGTTGGTACAATTGTGTTCTCGCTCCTAATGAACCACACTGCAGTTCTCTTGGAAGAGGACCGAGACTTGCATTTTCAGGCATCTCAGTGCCGTTATTTGGTGCCACCTGAGTTCGATTGGATTCATTCACACCGACCTAAATGATTCGAATAAACATGCTTGGTGTGAACGCGGCCTAAAATACACTACTGTCCAGGGGAAGTGCTTCTGCATCAAACTGCCTCATCTTAGAGAAAGAGGAGATAGGCTCCAGTGCTATAGCTGAGTTTGTCCAACAATTTGTACCCCTTGGTTTCACTGGACGGCTAGCAAAACGCGCTGTATAGATATGAATCAATTATGTAATCAAACACTAAGCCTTGACCCAAAATGCTTTGCTGCACCAGTCCCAGAATTCTCTCGTCCACTGTTTCCGTAGCAACAGCAGGGAGATAAGGAGGGGAGAGAGAGAGAGATAGAGAGAGAGAGAGAGAGAGAGAGAGAGAGAGAGAGGGGCGAGGGGATGGCGGGATAGTGATCAAAGGATTAGTGAAGCACAACTTAAGGTTAATAAAATAAACATGAAATACAGAAATAAAAGGCCAAAAATGACATACCAAACCAAAGATAGTCATTTTAATGAAGTAACAAATTATTTAAAACATACTTAAAACACATCAGCACATTGTCAGCACCAACGTACACACACTTCCATTATACAACTTAAACAAACAGATAGATAGATAGATCGATAGATCGATAGATAGATAGATAGATAGATAGACAGATAGATGACAGACAAATAGACAGATACTGTATATCAAAGCAAAGAAAGAGATGGAGAGAAAGAAAGTGTGAGGCTTGGACAGACGGTCAGACAAACTGATATACAGAGAAAGCAAGAAAGAGAGAGAAAGTATAGTCCTGTAACTAAAGGTCAAAGCATTGCATTTCATAAAGTAAAATCATGACCAAGCCACAATCCACAGGAATCCCTCTGGCAGGGGCGAAGCGAATGATGAAGAGCAGGACGCCCAAAATTCTGCATTAAAAGGTTTTTTTTTTCACAATGCTATCATTTTTCTGTTTTTGTCTTTGCAGACCAGAATTCCCAGCTTGCGCCCCTGCCCCTATAGCTGCACATACAAAAGAACAAGCGCCAGTAAAAGACAGAAGAAGAGGAAGAGGAAAAAGGAGCACCGAGAGAAAGAGGAGCATTACAATGCAACGCGGCCCATTCAGAATGCCTCCTAAACGCTCGCGTCTTTCGTTCCTCCCACCCGCCGCAACCGCAGATCTGATAATGTTGGATTAGTGACAGCCGTGACGTGAAGATCTGTTATTCATCCTGTCCGACTGCGGCGCGGTCGGCGATAATGTCAACAGGAGGGAGGAAGGAAAGAGGAGAGTCGCGGAAGGATTGGAAGAGAGCCCCGGTGGCACTTTAAAAGCAAAAGCCTGGTCGGCCATTTTGAAGTCGGGCCAGCGCGCAGCAGACCTGGCGACGACTGACTTGAGGTGCGCTCGATTTGTCCTGCCAAGACACTTGACCAGCCACAAATGTAGGAACGTGTGAAACTTGTGAGATAAGGATAAATAAAGCGCACCTTTTTTCTTTGCTTTCAGTACAGCTAAGAGTTCGTCCAAGTCTGCTGTCCAGCGGGTTTTAAGCTTTTAGAGTGCAGAGGGAGGAAGCTAAGAGGCCGTCGCAGCACAGCAAACAGTGCCACCGCTATACTAGTCACCACAGCCCTTCGAAGTTGTTGTTCCAGTACTTACCTGGTTATGTGTGCGTGTTTGTGTGTGTGTATGTATGTGTGTGAACTCACTTTTTATTTTTTTAAAGAGTAACTAAACCCCAAACCCAAATTTGTGGTGAAGCCTGACAGTAGGGAAAAGTAAGGAACTGAACTGGCCATCAGCTATTGGCTGGTCTTTGGTGCCAGGTGATGTCACCACCTCTTGAACTCTATAGAAGGTAACATCAAAGACCAGCCTATAGCAGATGGCCAGTTCAGTACCCTACTTTTCACCAGTAGGTGTCAGGCTTCACCACAAATTTGGGATTGGGGTTTAGTTACTGTCAATCTCGGAACCCATCGTCTATCGGTCTGACAACGATTAGACTCAGGGGGCGACGGCCAATATTTCGGGGTTTCCGGTGTAGTTAGTGGACATCTGGACCAAGACTTCCTCTTCCGTGCCCCGGTCATTGTTTACAGTCCGATTAGCAACTTGAGACGCGAGAATGGAGTTGGAGTTGAGAGACCACGTCTATGACCAGATTAAAGTGATACTTTTTGTAGGTGTTTTAGGTCCAGACGACATTTTGGCTAATCTCTATAAACAGATATCTGCATATGAGACGTCGTCTCTCAACTCCAACTCCATTCTCGCGTCTCAAGTTGCTAATCGGACTGTAAACAATGACCGGCGCACGGAAGAGGAAGTCTTGTCCCGGATGTCTGCTGGCTCCACAGGAAACCCCAAAATATTGGCTGTCACCCCCAGAGTCTAATCATCGTCAGACCGATAGACGATGGGTTCCGAGATTGAGTTACTGTTTAATGAATGCATCGGATCAGATTTTTGCCTGTTCCTGTCTGCCTGCCCGCCTGTCTATCTGTTGGTCTGTCAAAAAAAACCTGCTGAGTCTCCTTAGTGTTTTTAACATATTGAAATATCTAAAGCGTATTAGCTGTCACGTTGGCTAAAGCAGACCTTCGAAGCACTACAGCAGTCAGTGTTGCAGCCCAGCCGGATAGAGAGAGAGAGAGAGAGAGAGAGAGTCAGACCCAGCTCCACTAGAAAATAAATTGTTTTCATTTGAAAGTGCAGTGGGGAAAGTTTTAAACCCTCTCTGCCCACCGGGATGGACAGACTTTAGCACTTTTGGAGCGATTCAATTTGCCAAACTGCTCCCCGAGGGATCCAATCAATCCAAGAAACGTAATGCGACGCGCTTTTTTTCCGATCGGAGCCAAGTCCGCTCTCAGCACTGCTGTGCCCGGCTGAGATGGACGGTGCTCTCTTGCGGGCTGCGCTGCAAAAACTGATCTGAGCTCAGTTCCAGAGGAGAGGACAGAGAAACCGACCAACCAACCAATCAGCAACCAGCTCTCACTGGACTGGCGGGGGGGGCAACGAGCCAACCAGTGCGCAGCAGCCGCTTTCACTCTGGCACCAACACGTTTCATTGAGTTCCCCTTTTGTCTTATATTTCTTTTGTCTCTTCATTTGTTTTTCCATTCTTTCCTATTGCTGAAGATTTTTTTTTTTAGAAGGAATCCCATTCAGATTTTGAGAGAAAATGTCATTGCCACATCAAATACTTGCAATCCCAAATACATATTCGTTCATAGATATGTTTTTGTCTTTGAATCCTAATCATGTACAATTGATTGATCTCAATAGGACATCATAAGCCCTTCCTACACTGCTAACCAAGGCAGTTGTATCATATAGTTTTCTCCACACATAAAACATTGTATGGAAAGACCAGGCTCTGGCTCCCAGAAAGCAGTCTGGAGCTAAAAACCTCCTCGGCCCATTGACTTGACAATGAAACCGGGATGAATTTGGAACCAAAGTGCTTTCGGGGAGGGGAGGGGGGGGGGAAGGGGGGCATGGACCCTGGTGAGCGTTTGGCTTGTGGCGCCCCCTATCTGTAAGTACCAGAGTGAGAAGAGACCGGGTGAGAGGAGGAGAAGGAGGAGGAAGAGGAGGAGCAGGAGGAGGGGAAGACAGCTACACGAGAAATAACAGACACACAGACAGAAGGACGGACGAACAGACAAAAAACAAACCAAAAAAAAAACAAATAGAGAGACAGACAGACAGACAGATGGACAGTGTAACACAGAGCAACAAGAGCCAACGTACAAACGCATGACACGACACAACCTGGGGAAGGAGACAATAACACAACAACAACAAAACAACAACAACAACAACAACAACAACAGCAGCAACAGCACGCGTCAGACATGGGACCCGCACTATGAACTTTAACCGTTAGACCCGCTGTGACCCCCGTGAACCCACCCCCCCCTCCCCCTCCCCCCCGGTGGTTCCAACATGGGTGTAGAGAGGGCAGGCATATCACACACACACACGCACACACACACACACACACACACAGGCAAATAGGCACATATACGGGCATGCATGCAGTCACACATGTTCAGTCATGCTTTCGGTGTCTTTCACGCACACTCAAACACAGTGTGTTCTGCTGGATATGTAGTGGTGCTATAATGTGTGTGTGTGTGTGTGTGTGTGTGTGTGTGTGTGTGTGAGATGCAGGGAATGTGACTAGTGGTTCTCCTTGGAGGAAGCTGACCATCATCTCCTTTACATCACGTTAGCTAACGCTCCTTTGGCTGCGTAACGCACAATTAAACTCGCTTATCTCTCTCTCTCTCTTTTTCTCTCTCTCTTTTTCTCTCTCTCTGTCACATTGGTGAGCTACAACAACCTTAATTCATGGAGCCTATTACACAGCACATGACGTTTGTTAGCCAGTTTGTCGTGCTGTCTATGCCCACACATACAAAGTTTTAAATGTAGCACAATATGTTGAGGAGGTATTTGTAATTAGCTGTATGTTATATTTGACACACAAGAGTAGCAATAATCAGATGAGAGTATAGGCTAATCGTCAGCAGATGCTGCAGTAGCAAGTTAGCTAATGCTAGCCTCATTAGCTAAGTCTCTTACTACCGTATTTCCTCTAATAGTGTCCGGTAGTCAATTAAAAGCCGGGTCTCCGATAGTGGCCGGGGCCGTGGTCGACACGAACAAATAAAGGCCGGCCCCAAATACAGGCCGGGGAAAAAAACAAAGGTGGATAGCGGTAAACTCCTGGTGCCTGTTATATAATGTAACTGTAGTTTGTAGTAACGTACAAGTGCCACAAGATGGCAGTATGCCACAAGATGGCTCGGCCGGTGGAAGTCTCTGGAGCATGCCGTCGTCGATAACCGTAATTATCGGTAATGCGTTGCAGTAACAAAAAAACGGCTACCTAACGAACCCCAACAGAAGCAGATCAGAAAACAAGGAGGCTTCGTACTAAAATATGAGCAAATATACTTATCAAACAGAGGGAATTAGAAATAAAGGCCTGTCTCTAATATAAGCCTGCTTCCAATAAAGGCCTGGTACTCTCTGCAGTTGAGGTAAATAAAGGCCCGGGCCAATATTAGAGGAAATACGGTAAGTTACTAAGCTTGCTAAGTGAAATGTTGCTAAAAAAAACAGCAGCCAAAATATAGTCTATACTTACATATATATACGTTTTGAAACAGCATTAGCATTTCAGCATTGATGAGGCTGAATCAAGCTCATTTTAATTAAAACAAAATGTTGCTGTTGCTAGGTAATTTGACCAAGACTTACACCATGTCTCCATTTCTCCCATTACTCATATTCTTACTGCACTTACAGTGGCACAACTGAACAAATATTACATACTATTCTCAACTGATTCTTTGACTAATGTATAGAATATACTGAATAAAAAGTGCTTTAACACTAAAATCAACCTGTTCATTGATTTAAAATGGAGCTCAAATAATATCATAGAGAGAGAGAGTGTGTGTGTGTGTGTGTGTGTGTGAGAGAGAGAGAGAGAGAGTGAAAAAATGAACTCTAACCCATAGGGAACTAATTGTGATGACTTGAGGTCATTGTGGGCCTGTATGTGTGTGTGTGTGTGTGTGTGTGTGTGTGTGTAAGTGAAATCGCTGAGCCAAATAAAATGGCTCATGGCAAGCTAGTGCTTGGGTCAAGTGTTTGGTATGGGCAGAACACACACACTCTCACACACACACACACACACGCACCATGCATATGCCCCCCCACCCTACACACAACTAAAATTCACCATACGATTGCTGAACCACAGTTAAAAGCTTTACAGTGACAAGCAACTGGCATGCATCTGTAAACATTCAACCTGTGTGTGCACGCGTGTGTGTGTGTGTGTGTGTGTGTGTCAATAAGGGAGAATATAAGATGTATCTGATGTGTGAAGTTGGTTTGCTGTTGCTTCTGGGGGGACGGAGGTTTCTTTGTGTGTTCTTTGGTGTTTGTTTTATTCTACATCATGTCATTCTGTTCTTCCTCAACTCTACTCTACTCCATTCTACTCTACTGTACTGTGCTCTATTCTACTCTATTCTACTCTACACTAGGGATGGGATGATACATTTATCCCACGATACGTATTGTCACATTATTGTATCACAATATATTGAATTTCAATATATCATCCCATCCCTACTCTACACTATATCCTACTCTACTTCATTTGACTTTACTCCACTTCTCTTGACTTTAACGCACAGTTCTGCACTCTACTCCATTTAGTTAATTTCTGTTCTTATGTATTCTGCCCTGCTCAGTTCAGTTCTTACTTTAGACAATATAACCAGTTTATGAGTTTAAAAAAAATCGTTTCACAGCAAGTCGTGATATCTAAATTCACTTAAATGTACAGTAGGAATCCCTCTGCCTTCTGCACTGTATACCTCAGTGTGATGGTGACTGTTCCCTCTGTGTGTCTATGGCTTGATCCAGGAGGAGGCGGAGTTAGCGTTGAGGTCCTGCTGTAGCAGGGGCCCCTCCGACTTGAACCATTCCTCCCCCAGGGGGGAGATCAGACTGCTGGACGCTGACCCTTCTGGTGTGTGTGTGTGATTGTGTGTCGGAGTGTGTAGAGAATGTGTAGAGGAGTGTATAACGGGGTTAAGGGTGAAAGGTCAGGGGTTACATTACAAGTCGAGGTGAATTGGCGTTCGTGTTCAGGGTGGAGGTGTGGCAAAAACACGGAATGGGGGGGGTGGAAGAGGGGAAAACAGAGGAGGAGGAGAGGAGAAGGTAGAAGAAGAAGAAGAAGCAGTAGGAGGAGGAGGAGGAGGAAAGGTAGGAAAAGGTCAGAGCAGGAGACAAAAGGATGGAGAGAGAGAGAGAGAGAGAGAGCATGAACTGTTAATCAATGAATGAGAGCATTGATAGCAAATTGAGAATACTAGGGATCGAGGTAGACAGAGAGAGAGAGAGAGAGAGAGAGAGAGAGAGAGAGAGCAGAGGCATGAAGAAGCAGAGACAGCCGGATGTGACACTCATCTGATCTGTCTTTTCTGTCAAATCAGATTCAGCTAACTGCAATTTACAGCTGAAGAGTTCCATTCCAAAACGACATATCTGCCTTTTGAAAAAAAAAAAGAAAGTCAAGCACATTATGGGTTTATATTATAATTTTTTGCTAATCTTTTGCTTATCAAAACACCCACAGGTTTTGAAGACAGACTCATTTTTGGAATACTGAATAAATGCAAGGTAGCGATATTTTCCCAAAAAGGATATATAGCCGAAACGAAACCCTTCAGTTGTAAGCGCAAAATACAGTATATAGAATATTATATCAGCCTGCATAAACACAGAATACAGCATAACTTTCATAGAAGTCCAACTTCATATAGCATTGTTGCTCCGCTTCATAGAGGAATCATGTGGAAAATCTAAATATTTTTTTTTTTTTTTTTTTTTTCCATTCACTGGTTGCTTGTCAGCTGTGTTACAGCAGAATAAACCCAGTCCCTTCCACATCGACACATTTCAGAATGCTGCAGCAGCCTCTGCAGTAGCACTGCAGCACAGAGGCAGGGTGAGTGCATGAAGGGAGACTTCTACTACCGGCTGCCGCTGTAGTACTGAAGTTGTAAATAAGCGCAATAATCGTCACGTTAAATATCAATGCGAGCGATCGGGAACATTGATATTTTTTTTTATCGGTGATGTAGGCGCGGCTCGTAATGGTCGAATGGTCTAAAAGGGGGGGAGCGAGGCTTGATGCTGAGCTGTCACTCATAATGATTGATCGGGTGGCATATGACGAAGGGGGGTGTGGGGGTTGTGTCAGGGGGAGAGAAGGAAATGAGATGTGTGTCTGTGTCTGTGTGTGTGTGTGTGTGTGTAGATATGTCTTTAGATTTTACTTAGTTTAAAGTATCTTGGCCTATCAAGCGTTTTCTTTGATACTTTTATTTTGAAATAGATAAAGATAAATGAGATATTGTGTGTGTGTGTGTGTGTTTGTGTGTGTGTGTGTAGATATGTCTTTAGATTTTACTTAGTTTAAAGTATCTTGGCCTATCAAGCTTTTTCTTTGATACTTTTATTTTGAAATAGATAAAGATAAATGAGATATTGTGTGTGTGTGTGTGTTTGTGTAGATATGTCTTTAGATTTGACTTAAAGTACCTTGGCCTATCGAGCTTTTTCTTTGATACTTTTATTTTGAAATAGATAAAGATAAATGAGATATGGTGTGTGTGTGTGTGTGTAGATATGTCTTTAGATATTACTTAGTTTAAAGTATCATGGCTTATCAAGCTTTTTCTTTGATACCTTTATTTTGAAATAGATAAAGATAAATGCGATATTGTGTATGTGTGTGTGTGTGTGTTTGTGTGTGTGTGTGTAGATATGACTTAATGTATGTTGGCCTATCAAGCTTTTTCTTTGATACTTTTATTTTGAAATAGATAAAGATAAATGAGATATGGTGTGTGTGTGTGTGTGTGTGTATAGATATGTCTTTAGATTTGACTTAAAGTACCTTTGGCCTATCAAGCTTTTTCTTTGAAACTTTTATTTTGAAATAGATAAAGATAAATGAGACATGGTGTGTGTGTGTGTGTGTGAGAGAGTCTACAGATATGCCTTTAGATTTGACTTAAAGTATCTTTGGCCTATCAAGCTTTTTCTTTCATACTTTTATTCTGAAATACAGATCCTTTAATCGCATGCTGACTGTATGCGTGTGTGTATTTGCATAGGTATCTTCCAGTTGCATCTGTGCCTGTGTGTGTGTGTATCTGTGACCACATACTATTATGTATGCACATGAGGCTGCGTGTGTGTGTGTGTGTATTTGAGTGTGTGTGTGTCTGTAGATATGTCTTTAGATTTGACTTAAAGTACCTTTGGCCTATCAAGCTTTTTTCTTTCATACTTTTATTTTGAAATAAAGACCCTTTAATCGCATGCTGACTGTATGGGTATGGGTGTGTATTTGCATATCGGTATCTTTCAGCTGCATCTGTGCCTGTGTGTGTATCTGTGAACACATAGGCCTACTATTATGTATGCACATGAGGGTGTGTGTGTGTGTGTGTGTGTGTGTCTATAGATATGTCTTTAGATTTGTCTTAAAGTATCTTTGGCCTATCAAGCTTTTTTCTTTCATACTTTTATTTTGAAATAAAGACCCTTTAATCACATGCTGACTGCATGGGTATGTGTATTTGCATATAGGTATCTTCCAGCTGCATCTGTGCCTGTGAACACCTACTATTACGTATGCCCATGAGGCTGCTTGTGTGTGTGTGTATTCGAATGTGTGTGTGTGTGAAACATATGTGCCCTCTATTACGTGCCTTAACGTCATGTCTACCCGCACTACACACACACACACACACACACCCACACACACACACGCTGTATCGATCAGGACCATGCGTCGAGCGACAGCCCGCTGCTGTCGCTCCAGTACCGCCCTCCCCCTCTTCCCGCCCTCCCTCCTCCCCCACCTCCCCCACCTCCTCCCCCACCTCCCCCACCCCCACCTCCTCCTTCTCTCCTTGCCCCGTCCCCCCTCCTACCTTTCCGCACGTTCCCGTCCGTGGTGCGCTGGAACTCCCCGGTGCTGAGCAGGAAGCAGGCCCGGTCGTGCGGGTAGCGCTCGCGGCTGGTGGCCGAGCCCAGGCCCCCCGTGGCCGGGCTGCGCTCGTCGCCCAGCACCTGGTCGATGGTGGGACAGTCCTCGTTGGCCAGGGCCGCCGCGTTGGCCGCCGCGTCGCCGTTCTGCTTGGAGTCTGGTGTGGGGGGGAGTGGGGGAGAGGAGAGAGGAGGGGAGGGGGTAGAAAAGGAGAAAAGTAGAGCAGAGGTAGGAGATGGGACGGTAGGGGGGCAGAGGTAGGAGAGGAGAGGAGAGGAAAAGAGAACAGAGGAGGGGAGAGGAGAGGAGAGGAGATGGAAGGAGAGGGGGGGGGTGAGAGAGGGAGGAGGGAGAGGTACGGATGTGGTAAGGAAAGGAGAGAGGAGAGGAAGGGAAAGGAGAGAGGAGGGGAGGGGGTAGAAGAGGAGAAAAGTAGAGCAGAGGTAGGAGATGGGACGGTAGGGGGGCAGAGGTAGGAGAGGAGAGGAGAGGAGAGGAGAGCAGGGGAGAGGAGAGGAGACCAGGAGAGGAGAGGAGAGGAGGAGAGGAAAGGAGAGGAGACAAGGAGAGGAGAGGAGGAGAGGAGAGGAGAGGAGACAAGGAGAGGAGAGGAGAGGAGGAGAGGAGAGGAGACAAGGAGAGGAGAGGAGAGGAGAGCAGAGGAGACAAGGAGAGGAGAGGGGAGGAGAGGAGACAAGGAGAGGAGAGGAGAGGAGAGCAGAGGAGACAAGGAGAGGAGAGGGGAGGAGAGCAGAGGAGAGGAGACAAGGAGAGGAGGAGAGGAGAGGAGACAAGGAGAGGAGAGGAGGAGAGGAGACAAGGAGAGAAGAGAGGAGAGGAGACAAGGAGAGCAGGGGAAAGGAGAGGAGAGGAAAGGAGAGAAGAGGAGAGGGGGGAATGAAAGGAAGGGAGAGGGAGAGAGGGAGGAGGGGAGGGGAAGAAAGAAGAGAGGAGATGAAAAGGGGAGAGGAGAGAGAAGGGGAGGAGGAGGGAGATGAGAGAATAGGAAGAGCGGGATAAAGGAGGAGTGGAAGAAAACAGCAAAAAGGACAGAAAAAAGTCAAATGGAGGAGAGGAGATGAGAGAAAAGAGGAAGGGGGAGAGAAGGGAGGAGGGAGGAGAGGAGATGGAGAGAAACGAGAAGAGAGGAGATGAGAAGAGGGGGGAGACAGAAGAAAAGAGAGGAAGGAGGGCAAACGGAAAGAATGGGACAAGAGTTTTAAGTGGAGGAGTCGAGGAGGCGGGTGAGAGGGGGAGCCATCGAAAGAAGGAGGGAATCGAAGGTTGAACGGAAAAGAAATAAAAAACGGAAAAGGGAGATAAGAAGGGAGGTGGCGAGGAGAAAAGAGATGAAAAGAAAAGATGAGAAACGGGAGCCGGGGGGGCGGGGGAGAAAATGCAAAAGAAAGAGATTAGAAAGAAGAGGATGAGAGGAGGTAAGGAGAGAAGGAAAGAAGAAGAGGGGGGAGGGAGGGAAGGAAGGAGAGATTAGGAAAAAAGGAGGGAGGGATGGAGTGGAGGAAAGGAACATTAGTGCCTTGTGATAGCCATCCTGATCACATGACCAAAAAACACTGCAGTGGAGCAGGCTGTAGGAGGACACACACACACACACACACACACACACTCACACACACACACACGCATAAAAACACACACATTTATGGAATCACTCTGTCTGTTGCTCCCTCACACACTTCAATACACACACAATCTCATGTACAATCTCATAAATGCAGACTCTTTCTCTCTTTCTGTCTCTCGCCCTCATACACACACACACACACACACACACACACACAACACACACACACACACACACAACACACACAAATGAGGAGATGGCTGCAGGGGAAGTAGTGTTTCTAGCTTTCGACACGGCTGTCAAATCTAATCTGACATGACTTACTGCTCAACAGTTTACAGATACAAGCCAGGGGGGGGGGTGGGGGGGGTGGACACATACACACACACACACACACACACACACACTGAGAGAGAGGAGGGGAGAACGACAGAGCAAGAGGGACAAGGAAACAAAGAGAGAGAGAAAAGCAAGACCGAAAGAGAATGACATAAACGGGGATTTAACATATTTTGTTTTTGCTTCATTTTTTCCAATTGCTGCATGAGAGATTGGTTAAAAAAAAAAGAGTAGAAGAAGAAACAAAAAAAGGGGGGCGGGGCAAAACAGCAGAATTTTTTTTTAAAAGTATCGAGAAAAAACCCCCAGGCTCAAACTGGGTATCAGTTTTAAATTGTGGTAATCCCCTCGGCCCTCTCTGCTCCTCATCATCCTCACACACACACACACACGTGCGCACACACACACACACACACACACACACACTCCCCCTCTCAGAGCTTTAATTACATGTCAGGGCGCTGTCAAACGCGGCCGTGGCAAGCCAATCTCGCGACTATTCATAGTCATAAACCTTAAATCCTGTCTTAGGCCGAGAGAGACAGAGAGGGAGAGAGAGAGAGAGAGAGAGAGAGAGAGAGAGAGAGAGAGAGAGAGAGAGAGAGAGAGAGAGAGAGAGAGGGGGAGAGGGATAAGTGCTCTACAGGGAGTCTATCTGGTGTCTGCTGTGTTTGTGGATGTAATGTCTTTATACTGTAATACTGTAACTAGCACACACACACAAACACACAGGAGCGCACACACACACACACACACACACACACACACACACACATCCCTGTATCTGTGCAGCTGATGGACATGTCCATTAAAACAGCAGAGCCAAGCAGAGATGAGATGGCTTGCATTAGGAAATACAGTATGTATCTATATAGACCTGATCCAGGATTATCTGGGCATGTCAGTTATGGCTGTACAGTAACTGGCTGGGTTAAACAGTGGGGGAAAATAAGCTTATTGCTGCTTTCTCGTAACCTAAAATATACTGTAAATATGGATATAATAAGTGGATATGTAAACATAGTTCTCACATCCGTTCAATAATTAAAGCAATATTCCACTTTAACATGGGTTAGTTAATGCTTATTAAGCATGAACTAACCCTTAATTAATTTAGACTTATTGTAAAGTGTTACCTTTTAGGACAATAAAGCAGTCTTGGGTCTGTCGGAATTTGCATTTCTATTCTTGGTTTACACTAAAATTAGATTTGGGGTTTGAAAGTTATTAAGGATGACAGATGATACAAACTAAATCACATCTGTCTCAACCATGTTCCTATCTTGTTGGTCCTGCACACACACACACACACACACACACACACACACACACACACACAGACCAGGATTCCCTCACTCACATCAAATTCAAGGACTTTTCAATGACTTTCAAGGTCTTGCTTGGTGAAGTTCAAGGACTCTCTTTCTATGTTTCCAATTCCCTCATCTCATTCTTTCTCTTTCAAAATCACAAACTTTCAAGACCTGTGGGAACACAGACACGCACACACACGCACTTGTCCATATTCTTTCTCCCTCTCTCTCTCTTACCCACAATGCCCCAACACACACACACACACACACTCGCACCCTTCCCTTCGAAACTCACCTGCCCTGTTGATCTCGATGATCTCCTCCTGTGCCAGAGGGCAGTCGCCGGTACCCATCATGCTGCCGGGATCCCACCATGCCCGGCCCGAGCACGTTACCCATCAGCCGGTGCGGCGAGGCGGTCGCCATGGCGAGGGCGTCCGGCTTGCAGTAGTTGGGGCTGCCCGGCTGCGGCGCTCGCGGGATATGCTTGTTCCTCTTCTTGGGCAGCTTCTGCTTGGCCATGGCCAGGGAGTAGTACATGCCGAAGTTGTTGACGATGACGGGTACGGGCATGGCGATGGTCAGCACGCCGGCCAAGGCGCACAGGGCGCCCACCAGCATGCCCGACCACGTCTCGGGGTACATGTCCCCGTAGCCCAGCGTGGTCATGGTCACCACGGCCCACCAGAAGCCGATGGGGATGTTCTTGAAGTTGGTGTGGGCCGCGGCCGTCGGGTCGTCCGGGTCGGCGCCGATGCGCTCGGCGTAGTAGATCATGGTGGCGAAGATGAGGACGCCCAGCGCCAGGAAGATGATGAGCAGCAGGAACTCGTTGGTGCTCGCCCGCAGCGTGTGGCCCAGGACTCGCAAACCGACGAAGTGGCGCGTCAGCTTGAAGATACGCAGGATGCGGACGAAGCGCACCACGCGCAGGAAGCTCAGCACGTCTTTGGCTGTCTTGGAGGAGAGGCCGCTCAGCGCCACCTCCAGGTAAAAGGGCACGATGGCCACGAAGTCTATGATGTTGAGGGTGCTGCGGAAGAACTCTGCCTTGTCCGGGCAGAAGATGACGCGCATGAACACCTCAATGGTGAACCAGATGACGCAGACACCCTCCACGTAGGTTAGCCAGCCTCCGTCACCACCTCATAGACGATCTGGAGGGTGGGAGAGAGCGGTTAGAGATTTGATTCATTGATTTGCTCTTTCATTCATTTATTACCGTAGACACACAGACCACCTCGTCCACAACCTTCAGGTAGAGAAAGTCTAATTATGATTCATCCATACATCACCGTCTCATTAAAGAGTAACTAAACCCCAAACCCAAATCTGTGGTGAAGCCTGACACCTACTGGTGAAGAGTAGGGTATTGAACTGGCCATCTGCTATTGGCTGGTCTTTGGTGCCAGGTGATGTCACCTTCTATAGAGTACAGGTGTTGAAATCACCTGGCACAAAAGACCTGGTGCTGGTTCTGGCTTCACTACAGATTTGGGTTTTAGTTACTCTTTAACTCTATGGGGTTATAACCCAGCATATTTCTGACTTCATTCATTTGAACTGACTGACTGTCTATACAGGCTGTACTGGTGTGCTGGCTGGCTAATTGGCTTTCTAGCTGCTTCATCTCCCAGCTTTAGTCACAAAAACACCTAACTAACCTTCCTAACCAACCAACTGACCCTTACAGAAAAAAACACATGAATTGCACAATTGCACATGAAAAATCCCATGTGAAACACATGACATCACATGAGCAACACGTGGAACACATGCAAAATGTGTGGTTTTGGAACATTTTCAGGTGGTCTACACGTGGTTTTGGAACATTTTCAGGTGCTCCACATGTGGTTCTGGAAAAATTTCAGGTGCTCCACGTGGGTCCTGGAACATTTTCAGTTGGTCCACATGTGGTTTTGGAACATTTTCAGGTGCTCCACAAGGCTCTGGAACATTTTCAGGTGGTCCACATGTGGATTTGGAAAATTTTCAGGTGGTCCACATGTGGATTTGGAAAATTTTCAGGTGGTCCACATGTGGTTTTGGAAAAATTTCAGGTGGTCCACATGCAGTTTGGAACATTTCAGGTGGTCCACATGTGGTTTTGGAAAAATTTCAGGTGGTCCACATGCAGTTTGGAACATTTCAGGTGGTCTACATGTGGTTTTGGAACATTTCAGGTGGTCCACATGTGGTTCTGGAAAATTTTCAGGTGGTCCACATGCAGTTTGGAACATTTCAGGTGGTCCACATGTGGTTTTGGAACATTTTCAGGTGGTCCACATGTGGTTCTGGAACATTTTCAGGTGGTCCACATGTGTATAACATGTAATAACATGATTACATGTTATCACGTTACAGTGGTTTTTCTGTAAGGGGACTGACTGAGGAACTGACTAACCAATTAACTGCTAAACTTACGAACTGACTGCTCCAGCTTCAACACCATCTGTTGTTGTTTCAGTAACCCAAAACAA
>NW_027280661.1:35000-78505 GCF_046629955.1 Centroberyx affinis | reverse complement strand
GTGACATTGGTGCAGAGGAATACTGACAACTTCCACAAAACAGTAACACACTGACTTTCCATATCAGTTTACATATAGAGGCACAAATCAGCCACATGTGGATCCATCACAGATGTTCGCAAATAAACTGTAAATGTGTCTGAAGCAGCTAGAAACAGAGCAGCTGAGTCAGCTTGTTGTGGTGTGGCTGTAGATCCATTCAGTAACGTTCTCAGTAAAAGTGAATAGTGTGATAAGGTGGATTTGTTTCCAAATGTAGGTTACTGTGACACAGTAAACTGTCTTGTCTTTAGCCCTAGTCTCTACTCCAAAACATGAAGAGTTGGAGCTTGAGAAGAGTCAGCTCAGTTAACCTGAACAAACTGTTAGCTAGCTAACTAGCCAGCAAACACACTGATGTTAATGTGAACATGCTAACGCTAGCTGCTACTAGATATGTTAGCTAGTGTGCTAATCAGATGTGTTAACAACAAGACAGTGATGGTTAGCTGACCAGATGCTATGGTTAGCTAGCTAACAAGCTGACATTATCTAAACACTAAATCAATCAGATGGATCAGTGATGAAATGATCAGTTCAAACAGCGAGGGAGGAGACAAGCTAGTTTAAAAAAAATTAAAAGCTACTGGTCGGTCCGAACATGACAACAAGCTTTAGAAAAGAGGGGAGAACAGCAACACAGCATGTGTGGCTATTGGTTTATATCATAACGTCTCATGGAAATCTCATAGCACACGTAAGTTTCAGGATTGGTTACAGGGTCTGAAATCGCTTATTGCAGGTTTAACCGTCTGTTCAATTCTGTTGAGATGGACAGAAACACAATCAGCTGTTCACAGAGCTGAAAACCTCCAAGATGGCTGCCATCACCTGAAAGCGTCTATAGACAGACTCATATCAGTCTACATTTATACTCAACACTTTGTGTCAAAAGGAGGCATTTATCTTTTGAATTACTAATATAAAGTACTTGCTAATCCAAGATGGCACCGGCGTATGGCGACCAGAAGAGGGGAGTGACGTGAGAGAGTTTCGGTTGGTTGAACAGCAGACGGGCTGCAGCGTTCTGATTGGCTGTAAAGGTCTGATGGTAGAAGGTCGCCGATGACAAGATCCTGGACCAGGAGCTGAGCCGCTTCCCTCGTAAGGAACGGTCGAATTTTGCGGATGTTGTAGAGGGAGAACCTACAGGAGCGGGTCGTCGCTGCAATGTAGGCAAAGCAGGACAGCTGCTGGTCCAGGATCAGCCCGAGGTTCTTGGCAGTCTGAGAGGGAAACAGTGGTGTTGTCATGGTGATGGAGGTCTGTGAGAGGGCAATCTTTCCTCTTTCCCTGGGAGAAAGAGCAGCTCATTCTTGTCAAGATCGAGCTTGAGGTGGAGAACAGACATCCAAGCACTGATGTCTTTGAGACATGTAGACATGCGTCCATCAGTTTCTGTATCTGAGGAGGGGAAGGAGAGGTAGAGCTGAGTGTCGTCAGCATAGCAGTGACAGGAGAAGCCATGAGAGGAGATCACATGGCTGAGGGATTTAGTATAGAGAGAGAAAAGCATGGGCCCCAGGACTGAGCCCTGAGGGACACCGGTGCTAAGTGTGCAGGGTCAAGTCAAGTCAAAGTTTATTTGTATAGCACATTTAAAACGAGCACAGTTGACCAAAGTGCTGAACAGGCTTAAAATACCAAAATAAACGAACATAAAAGTAAATAACACATAAGAATAAAACAAAACAATAAACATAATAATAATAAAAGAATTGCGGCACAATAGAAGATGAAGTCAAGGTGTCAAGCTCAACTCGAATTAAAAGCCAACGAGAAGAGGTGGGTCTTCAGCAGCGACTTAAAGGTTTCTAGGGTCAGAGCAGTTCTTATATGAACAGGTCAGCTGTTCCAGAGATTAGGGGCAGCCACCGCAAACGCTCGGCCACCTCTGTTTTTGTGCCTGGATCTCAGAACATCCAAGAGCATCCTGTTGGTCGACCTCGGTGCTCTAACTGGAGTATGATGATGCAAAAGTTCTGCTAGATCAGGTGGTGCCAGCCCATTTAAAACCTTAAAAACCAGCAATAAAATCTTAAAATCAATCCTGAAACGGAGAGGAAGCCAGTGGAGGGAGGCCAATTCTGGTGTTATGTGATCAGGCTTTCTTTTTCCAGTTAGAAGATGAGCGGCTGCATTTAGTACTAACTGCAGACGACGAAGAGACGACTTATCTACACCCACATACAAAGAATTACAATAGTCTAACCGAGAGGTAATAAAAGCATGAATAACTCTCTCGAAATCCTTGGGAGAGAGATAGGCCTTTACCTTGGCTAAAAGTCTTAACTGAAAAAAGCAACTGGACTAATCTGTTTATCAAATTTGAAGGAGCTGTCAAAAATCACACCAAGATTCTTGACAAATGATCGATTGTAAGAAGCTGAAGGGCCGAGAGTACCATCAGAGTCATCCAATAGGTCAGGGTCTGGACAGAGACCCCCTCCGTGAGACCTGGGCTGCGGTCGAATAGACAAAAAAAATATGTCCTATGTCTTTTCCTAACCACTCTTCCTTGACCTCGATGGAAAAAGTCATGAGGTCAAGGAAAGATGTGAAGGACTTAGGAAAAGACAACCGCGGTGCTCAGAGAATCCGACCGCACTGACACTAGGCTACGTGATGAAGTGACGGCGGATGTTATTGACGTGGTGAAACTACAATGTTCAGAAGATGGACGACTAAAAGTGTGAAAGTAAAGTAAGTCAAATATCTAGTTTTATCATTTATCCATTTTGCCCTGAGTTACCTTTCACCTATATTATGGACAAAGAGACCTTGGCAGAGACATATAAGTGAAACCAGATGTTGAGGCTCTGTTTTGAAGGTTTCCTGTGACATGGCTGCATGTATGATATATACATGTGGTAGACGCGTGATCAGGGGATGCCCTCTCTCATGGCTTTGTGCCAATTGGTTGAAAGTATTTAAGAAAATATGTATTGACCAACCACAAATCATTTCTTTGTCTCTTAGAAAACTATATAAGATCAAGTATTTTGTTTTTTAGTTGAGACATACTGATGTAAGCTTTGGGTGTGATCTTATGTCTCCTTATTATTGACTCAATAATAATCTCATTAATCTTCAATTCTGTGAGTGGCTTGTGTCTTTATTTTGTGTATGTGTCCAGTGTTTTAACAGATTTCCACGACAAAAAGCATCTTAGATACTTGGCCCCAGCTCAGAATGAAGAAATAACTAATGCAAACTGAGCAGAGGTTACTCTACAACGTTAACTTCACTTTGATCATTTTACAGCAGCAGCGTAACGTTCACAGTTCACCTCTGGGTTTAACATGTTGAAAGTTCAAAACATATTAGCATATTAGCAAGTTATGGCATAAGATGGAAAATGCTTAATAAGCAACGGTAACTTGCATGATGATCTGCGTCTCTTGTCGGTCATGATCGTTTGTTTTCGTGAACGGCCGAATGTTGCTGCCGCAAGGAATTGTGGGACGACATTATCTCCTTTCCTTTCGTAAAGGATGGTCCAGTGTCTCCTATGCTAAAGGAGATAAGTAAGGAAGCACTGAAGCACCTTTCCTTAGCATTTAGAGAATGCGACCAGCTCTTATCATGGCTGCCACTTAGATACTTCCGGGTCATTTCTCATGTGTACGTCGCTTTGGATAAAAGCGTCTGCCAAACGGTAAACTGTCATTTCACTCAGTTAGGAACCTTCCTAAGCAAAAAAGACTATTCGACCGCAGCACTGGTAAGAGCGGTTAGACAAATAGGAAGAGAACCAGGACTGTGCAGATCCAGTGATTCCCGGTTCAGAGAGGATGGAGAGAAGGATTTGGTGTCAGCTGTATCAAAAAGCAGCAGACGAGTGGAGGAGGACGAGGACAGAGGAGAGAGATGAAGCCTGGCAGAGTGACAGCAAGGAGAGCCTCAGAAGAGTGAGAGGCCTTGACACCGGTATCGAAAAATATCGAACAGTCTTATCAGTGTGTGTGTGTGTGTGTGTGTGTGTGTGTGTGTGTGTGTGTGTTGTGCTGACTGATGGGACTGGTGACATCTCATTACTGAGCGGAGCTGTTGGCATTTCGAGTAATTGTGTCCCGGCAAATAATGAACTGTTGTCAGCAGTGTGTGTGTGTGTGTGTGTGTGTGTGTGTGTGTGTGTGTGTGTGTTTATATCAGGAAATGCCACCTGTAGACAGAGGATTGTTCAGGCTGTACAAAGCGGCTCAGTGGAATCATAATGGACAGTCTTCTTGTATAATGATTGTGTACCAGCCTTCAAACCCGCTGTGTGTGTGTGTGTGTGTGTGTGTGTGTGTGTGTGTGTGTGTGTGTGTGTGTGTGTGTGAGTGTGTATGAGAGAGAGGGAGAAAGTGTGTGTTCATACCTCCCTCTCTCTCTCTCTTTGTTTGTGTGTCTGTCTCTCGCTGTTTCATTCTCGATGAATGTGCTTGTGTGTGTGTGAGTTTGCATGTTTCTGTGTGTGTGTGTGTGTGTGTGTGTGTGTGTGTGTGTGTGTGTGTGTGTGTGTGTGTGTGTGTTCCAGAAAATGCCACTGACAGAGAGATGTTCAAACCAAGCAGAGCAGCTCAATGGAATCATAATGTGTGTATGCTGTCAGACCTGGTGTGTGTGTGTGTGTGTGTGTGTGTGTGTTTCTACGTTTGTGTGTGTTCATATATCTGTTTTTCTCTCTTTCTGTGAATGTGTGTGTGTGTGATGCACATTTGTGTGTGCTTGTATATGTTTATAATTTTTTTTCTATTTGTGTGTGTATACCTGCATGCATGTGTGTTTGCAAGTGTATGTGTGTGTGTTTATGCGTGTGTGTGTGCGTTCATACATCTTTCTATTTATTTATGTTAATGTATGCGTGGCTGCATGCGTGTGTGTATTTGCAGGTGTGTGTTCATACATCTCTTTCTGTGCATTTGTGTGTGTGTATATGTGCATATATTTGTGTGTTTGTGTATTCACATCTCTCTTTTCTGTGCGTTTGTGTGTGCCTGCCTGTGTGTGTAAGTTTTGTGTGTGTGTGTGTGTGTGTGTGTGTGTGTGTGTGTGTGTGTGTGTGTGTGTGTAAACCAGTCTGTTCCAATATAACTTTTAGCTTCTGAAGTTTGTGTGATGTCACGATGCTTTGCCTTTCAGCAGGAAACTCGAAGATTTGTGCTAAAAGACCGGAAACCACAGCAGAGAGCAGAGGTGAGACCAAGTCAACTTTGCTCGAGTCCCGAGTCAGTCTCAAGTCTTGAGGTACAAGTCTGAAGTCAAGTCCCAAGTCTAAATGTAGATCACCAAGTCAAGTCCAAGTCAAGTCCATGTCATTAACGTCAAGTCTCAAGTCTAAATGTAGAACAGCAAGTCAAGTCAGAACAAATCAAGAGTCCAGTATCAATTTAATATCTTAAAGAAAACTAAATATCTAGGACTTTTCAATGCAATATGGTTTTAATAGGATACAAACTTGGTAAGAGCATCATGAGTTTGATTTCTATAATCAGTTTCAACTTCAATAAATTCAATCATTCCATACAAATTCAGAAAACAGAATTTAAATTCAGTCGTCTGCTGGAACAAATCTCATCACTTTCAATCTAAGTCATTTACACAAACACAAGATCTCAAGTCAAGACTTTAGAAACCTTTTCAAGTCATCAGAGTACAAGTCAGAGTCAAGTCCCAAGTCACCAGAACCCAAGTCAAGTCCAGTCTCAAGTCTTCTCTTCATGCAGCAAGTCAAGTCTCAAGCAATTAAAACTGGGACTGGAGTCTGACTGAGCTCTGGCAGAGAGACCTGAACACAAAGCTGTTTTCTGAAAATATTATAGATTTTTCTTATTATTATCGGTAGTTTTCCTGATGATGATGACTTGTTGTTTTCCACTGTACTTCAGGACCTGCAGCTTGTTGCTGTTAGTCTCAGTCAGTCAGTCTGGAGTCAGTCTGTCACAGGAAATGAAGAACAGAATCAGAAAAACGACTCGGCTCCGTTTGGTTTTTTTCACGACCGGCTTTTCACGCACCGAAGGAAAAAAAGCTCTTTTCACAGTAATCCCACAGTATTTGTTTGCAGAAAACCAATCAGCTCCGTTTGTCCTGTTCCCTCTGAGCAGCAGATAGCGAAGCCGGTCAAAATATTAAGACGAGAACAAACGCAACAGACAGAACAAACCCTCCGCTGGCTCTGTGGCTCTGTGCTTCCTCCTATAGAGCGACAGAAGAGACAGAATGAAAATGAAAACGCTGCTCAGAGTCATTACAGCTGTGATCCTGGCTGACTGTCACAGTGTGAGAGTGACTCCTCAATACCAAGAGGGAACGCCGCTTGATTCTGTGTTTCCTTCAGGGGGGAAAAATATCTTTCTATTTTAGATCAAAGTAATCCAGCGCACATCAGGAGTGTTCAGATCGACTGTTTAGTTTCATTCATATAAAATATTGGGGCGAACAACGCGTTTCGTATTGTGGCTTCTTCAGGTTCGCTCTTGCTCTCTGTTTATGCTCTCTGTTCACCCCGATATTTTATATGAATTAAACTAAAAAGTCGATTTGAACGCTCCTGGTGTGCGCTGGATTACTTTGATCTTGAATGTTGCTCCTGCTCTAGCTGCACCCTGGGCACCATAGATTCTCATCTTTCTGTTTTACTTTTAATGCAATGTATTGATTTCCTTTTGAAAGGCAAGGCAAGGCAGCTTTATTTGTATAGCACATTTCATACACTGAGGCAATTCAAAGTGCTTTACAGAGTAATAATAAACATACAGTAAAAGATTACAATTAAAAAGTGTAAAAGTACAGACAAGCGATACAAAAGATAAAAGACTTAAAAAGTAAACTAGTGCGTTTCAAATCAAATGAAATAGAAAGATAAAAGAACACAACAAATATTCTCACTTTTAGATGCACATTGTGAATGAACCCATGTGTTTTTCTTTAATTTTCTTATCCCCTGTCCTTCCTGATTCTACTCTTGATGTGATATTTATGTCAGAAGGGAAGAACTGAGGGAGTTCACTCTCTGAAAAGTTATAGCACTAAACATATTTTTGTCCGGTGATTATCTCTGGAGAGGTGAGGCACACTTCATGGTATCCTGGCTGACAGTGTCACAGTGTGAGAGTTAATACTCAATACCAAGAAGTAACACGGCTTGATTCTGTGTTTCCTTTAGGGGGAAAAATATCTTTCTGTTTTACTTGATTTGATTCTTTTAATGCAATGCATTTTGCTTGTTCTTTTATACAGGGTGTCCGCGGGGTCTTAAAAAGTATTAAAAGGTAATAAATCAATTTAGTGAAAATTAAGGCCCTTAAAAAGTCTTAATCGCCATTTTATGAGGTATTAAATTTTGTAGCTATTTTTTCAATGTGAATCGCCTATTTGTCCAAAGAGTTCGTGTGCTAAAAGTTTGCGTGAATTTATTTATTTTGTTTCTCACAACAAACTACAACAGGAAACAGTAATGCCTAACCCGGAAGTTAAGAGACGCTCTCTCCGATCTGAATTCTGTTGTATTGATCCAGTGATCCATAGAAGTTATCGCAAACTAAGACTGTTTAGTTTTGCAATCTCAAAATCAATGAATAGTAAATGTAAGTTAAAAGTGTCGCTGATGTAACCGGTTACAGCTGGAAGTGGCGTTGAAGTCTTAAAATATATTGAAAAGGTCTTAAAAAAGGTCTTAAAAAAGGTCTTAAAAGGTATTGAATTTAACTTCAGGATTCCTGCATACACCCAGTTATATGAATTTTATCTTTTTATCTGTCTTTTATCTGCCTTCTATTGATGTAAAGCACTTTGAGCTGCATACTGTGTATGAAAAGTGCTATACAAATAAAGGTTATTATTATTATTATTATTATCCTGCAGCAAAACCCCTCTGACAGCAGAGCAGCAGGTTCAGACTGATGTGAAGCTGAAGGATTCCTGCAGTGTGTTGCTGGAAGTTCGTCTTTTTTTCCAGATCAGCATCTCTCCATTAGGAAATTGCTGCTTTTATTTCAATTTATTTATTTTTTTAACAGTGTTTTTATGACATTTTTAATGATTGCAAACACGGAATGTGTTTTGAGATTGGAAAGGATAATAATAATAATAATAACTTTATTTGTATAGCACTTTTCTAAAAACAATGTTTACAAAGTGCTTTACATACAATAAAACCCAAAAGCAATGATGTCAAACTACCACAATGAATGATAGAAAATTAAAAATAAAGAAAAAAAAAATATATATAATAGAAAATAGGAATAAAAGGTAATATATGAGGTAAACAGGTACAACTAAAAACACACAAACAAACAGAGATACAATTAAAAACAGATCGAACTTTACAGGATGAGTTCGGTGTCATGGGAATAAAGACAGATAAGTCAGATCATTACAAACCAGTACACACACACACACACACACACACACACACACACACACACACACACACAATAGTCTAACAATAATAAATTAAGAAAAAGAAAGAAGAAAAAAAAACATTAAAACGTGAAATAGAGAAAAAAAAATGTATTAAAAAAGGGAAAATATATATATATATTTTACCTTTAGATAGAATAAACATGTCAGCTGTCCTTCATGTTTTGTATTCATCTGAACTTTTGAACACATGCAGCATCAGAGCAGAGATCAAACAGCTGCAGCTGATCAGTGGGATGAAAATGTTTTTCAAAAAGTATTTTTCTTTTAAATTGTCCAAATCTGTTCCTCAGGCAGCAGCTGCTTTACTTTCTTCACTTGTATTTAGTTTCAGTCACAACCAGTAGAATCCAACTAAAAATCTATCCTCCTCATTCATGTATTAAAAATGGAAAACTGAAACACCTTTAGTTATGTAAGAGTGCAGCTCGTTATAATCAGAGGGTTTGACTTTATTCAGATTTAATTAATCAGATGAAGCCCAAAGATGATCTGATTCACCTGAAGTCACCTGGAGGGGAGAATGAGATTAAAGCAGATTACAACAAAACAGACAGAGAGACAGAGAGAGAGAGAGAGAGAGAGAGAAAGAGAGAGAGACAGACAGACAGAGAGAGAGACAGACAGACAGAGAGAGACAGAGAGACAGACAGAGAGAGAGACAGACAAAATCCATTTCAGTGTTTTTCCTGGAGGTGAAATGCAATTTATGGAACATCTTGGGGGAATGCAGATCACTCACACACACACACACACACACACACACACACACACACACACACACACACACCTCTCTCTCTGGATGGTTTAATGGAAAGCAGCTCTGATATCAGGAGGAACAGAGGAAGAAGTTCAGCATCAAACAGGTAAGAAACACTGTGAAAGTATTTATTAGTATTATTTTATTACTACTACTGTTACTACTACTGCTGCTACTATATTACTAATGATAATATATTCTTAAATAATAAACTATAAACTGAATGACAAAACAGTGAAAGAAGAGAAAAAAACCAACTCTTTCATCTGCGGGGGCAGATGAAAGAAACCTGCAGGGTTTATGAAAACATCACAAAACCATTTCAGAAAATCACCAAAATCTCCCAGATGGAAAATAAACGACTTCAAAGCTCAATAAGCAGGAAAATGATGAAGGACAACAAAAAGCATGAAGGAGGAGGAGGAGGAGGAGGAGGAGGAGGGAGATGAAAAACAGCTTTGATGCAGAAGATGGAGAGAATCAGACTTTCAGCTTCAAACTCTTCTCTCCTCCTCCTCTCCTCTCCTCTCCTCCTCTCCTCCTCCACTGTGTCAGCTGCTGAACTGAAGCCTTAGCTTTCCACCTGTGACCAACAGGTGGAAATGTCCGGTCCAGTTCCTGCTGTTGGACCAGAATCCCGAAAAACCACATGAATTGGAAAATCCCATGAGAAACCACATGTGGTTCTGGAACATTTGCAGGTCCACATGTTGTAAGTAAGGGATAATGCCCGACGAGGAGTCCATTAGTCCATTAATGCCTGATAATGGACTCCTCGAAGGGCATTATCCCACTTATACCATGGTCACTTGCCAAAGAAAAAAAAATTAAGACCATTTATATTTGAATGTGTTTTGTAATCAAAATCTAAAGTTTTTCACAAGCCATAACTCAGTTTCCCTGGTAACACCTGAGGGTTTGACTAATACCTGGAACAATCATTACCGTCCCATAAGGTTCTTATGCAACGGAAACGTTGTTCACTGCTCCAGTAAATAGGACGAACCTTAGATAGGACTTGGCAGCAGGAGATATTTCTAGTCCGCTCAGCTCATAGAACCCTTTGGCTCAGCTAGGAGCCAGAAAGCTAACGTTATGCTGCAACATTCAGAGTCAATAACAAACAGTAAATATAATTTGACAGTATGTTTAACAACAAGACTAGCTAGCTATCAGCCATGTCATTGTCCCCAAATCAATATCAAGATTTTCACGAACATACAAATTGTAAACGGAGGCTTTGACTGCGTCCCTGTTGCTATGGTTACTCATTTTAGATACAGGCTGATGCTACGTAGCAGCGCATTAATTTAGAACGGTGAACAGACAGTTTCACTGGAACTACTTAGTAGGTGTCCATTATCAGGAATTAATGGACACCCTGCAGCCAATCAGAATCGAGTATTCACCCAGACCATGGTATAATATGTGGGAAATACATGTGTTTTTTTCTGTAAGGACCTGATCTAAACTGGAAATGTTGTGACACTGTTGGTTTGACAGTATTTAAAATGATTTAGATTCAATATCATTGATATTATAAAGAGTTATGTCCGCCTAAAAAGAAGAGTAAAGTGAGTTTAGATTAGACTCCATTACATCCCTGATTCTAACCAACAGAAAGGACGTTTTCATTTACCATCATCCAAAAAAACAAACAAACAAACAAACAAACAAAATCCACTGGACTTAACATGAAGAGTTGGAGGATTGAGTCCAGGACTTTGTTTCTTACTGCCTGGATGACTGAAATTAATCTACTGTTCATTTATATTCATTTCAGTCATTTAGCTGTTTCTCTTCTCCAGAAAGACTTTCAGTGAGTGCAACAGTAGAAAAAGCTTAAAATCATATATGATGTAGACTCCATATCATTATATATTATATAAAGATCTATAAGATTTATGTTTATGTTTATGCCTAAACACAATTAAAGATAGGTTAAGTGAGTTTAGGTGACACTCCATTACATCCCTGATTCTAACTAACAGTCAGGATGTTTTCATTTACATTTCAGTCGTTCACCTGAGGATTTTATCAAGAAAAGCTTTACAGACTGGAAGACTAGAGAACAGAGGATTGTAGAATCAGCTTCAGGTCCTGGATCACCAGCATCAGAGGCAGATATGAAGCAGTGTGAAGGCTTTGAGCTGCAGGAGTCTGACTGTTCCGGAAAAGGAATAAAAATAAAAGCTAAGAGAGCGGCGGGAGGCAATCTTTTGTCATTATTTAAATGAGATCAAATTAGAGCAAATAGAGGAGGAGAAGAAGAGGTTCAACAAGAAGAAAGAATCACAGCCAGAAAACTAAAAACAAAGAAGGCAGCTCGTCTTAATTTGCTGAAATTGCCAACAGAACTGAAGAGGGAAAATACTTCAGAAAGCAGTTTGTAAAGTTACATGAAGGCAGAGACACAGATCCTCTTCTCAGGAGGTTCACCAGGCGCTGCTGCCGGCTGTTCGTCCGTCTGCCTCCTCTGTCCGGCCGGCTGCTTTCAGACCTGAGCGTCACTCAGGCCTCGGACACACCGCCAGAGTCTGGTAGTGACAGCAGAACCGAGTGAATGTGCGTACAGTATGTGTGGTACAGGCTGGAGCCGACCGGAGTAACATTACTGTGTATGTACGGGAGTCACTCCACTCCTACGATCTCGCGATGGCTGTAAATAATGTCTGTAACCATAGCAACGTTTACTTCAGATCAATATGGCGGCTACCGTTGCCTGTGTTTTCGGTTTATTTGACACCAGTAACCAGAGGTGTCAGTTTATCTATCAGGTCTTAACAAACCTCCTCTGACAGCGGAGTCACATTCTCTTTTTTCACCACAGGGACTTGACAGTTTTAACAGCAACATTTGGGCCGAAGACCACAGAACTGGAACAACCTCAATGTCGAGGAAACAGACTGGATAGAAAATCAGAGAATGTCTCACAACACTTAACCTCTGTCTCTTTCAAATTAAAGATGGTAATGTTACGTAACATAACGAGTGTTTCACCTTAACGCCACACAACACAAAGTTGTCCAGTCCAGTTCTGCTGCAGCCTGCTCAGACTAACCGCTCTCACATTCAGTGTCAATACCTGATTTTTTTCAGGTGGGGGGGGGTGGTGGGGGGGGTCTAAAGCGGCTATTAACTGAGCAACCTCATGTTAACCTGCACGAGCCATTCTGGTCCTTGATTTTGATGTTGCCACCCAAGTTTAACCAATCCTGACAAGTCCCACTTCCACACTGACTCCATTTTGCCAATGTTCAAAATATAACTGGGAGAAGAGGGAGGAACAGGGAAAGATCAGAGGGGCTTCCGGTTAGGAGGTTTTCAGTATGCAGGTGTTATGACCATGTGAAATTGGGGCATTTCCTCATTATTTAAACTGATTTATGTTTCCATAATTATTGGATCTCAGTTCTGTGAGTGCGAGAGAGAGATCCAGTATTGCTCTGAGAAGACTAAAATATGAACTTTGTTTATTTGTAATATTTATTACTATTTGTTATAATATTTTTGTTTTAGCCTACTTATTTCCTACAATTAAAACAAAACACAAAAAAGTGATGAACCCGGCTGGGACACGCTTGTTGTTCAACGCTTTGTGACTTTTGAAGTTATTGAAGTCGGCTGCTCATCAGTGGTGCTGGAAAATGAGCTAAAATGTCAGTTTTTTTGGTTTATTTTATCGTGATCGCATGATTCACTGAACAACAAGTGTGTCCCAGCCGGGTGCATCACTTTTCTGTGTCCCCTGGAAACACATCCGTTGTCGTCTGTGCTACTTGCAGCGCGTTTCTGTATTTGGTTGTGTTGTGTTGTGTGTATTTGGTTGTGTTGTGTTGTGTGTATTTGGTTGTGTTGTGTTGTGTGTATTTGGTTGTGTTGTGTTGTGTGTATTTGGTTGTGTTGTGTTGTGTGTGTTTGGTTGTGTTGTGTTGTGTGTATTTGGTTGTGTTGTGTTGTGTGTATTTGGTTGTGTTGTGTTGTGTGTATTTGGTTGTGTTGTGTTGTGTGTATTTGGTTGTGTTGTGTTGTGTGTATTTGGTTGTGTTGTGTGTATTTGGTTGTGTTGTGTTGTGTGTATTTGGTTGTGTTGTGTTGTGTGTATTTGGTTGTGTTGTGTGTATTTGGTTGTGTTGTGTTGTGTGTATTTGGTTGTGTTGTGTTGTGTGTATTTGGTTGTGTTGTGTGTATTTGGTTGTGTTGTGTGTGTTTGGCTGTGTTGTGTGTATTTGGTTGTGTTGTGTGTATTTGGTTGTGTTGTGTTGTGTGTATTTGGTTGTGTTGTGTTGTGTGTATTTGGTTGTGTTGTGTGTGTTTGGTTGTGTTGTGTGTATTTGGTTGTGTTGTGTGTATTTGGTTGTGTTGTGTTGTGTGTATTTGGTTGTGTTGTGTTGTGTGTATTTGGTTGTGTTGTGTGTATTTGGTTGTGTTGTGTGTATATGCAGTGCGTATGTTGTCAAATTGATGAAGATGTTTTCTTAACTTGCTTGTGTTGTGTCTGTTTGCATGTGTTTTCTTAAGCTGCAGTGTGTTGAGCTCTCTGGGCCACCGTAGGATAAGGTTAAAACATGTTGAAGTGTTCCTTTAACCCTCTGTCTCCCGTGTGGGACGGTGTTCCTTTAACCCTCTGTCTCCCTGTGGGACGGTGTTCCTTTAACCCTCTGTCTCCCTGTGGGACGGTGTTCCTTTAACCCTCTGTCTCCCTGTGGGACGGTGTTCCTTTAACCCTCTGTCTCCCTGTGGGACGGTGTTCCTTTAACCCTCTGTCTCCCTGTGGGACAGTGTTCCTTTAACCCTCTGTCTCCCTGTGGGACAGTGTTCCTTTAACCCTCTGTCTCCCTGTGGGACGGTGTTCCTTTAACCCTCTGTCTCCCTGTGGGACGGTGTTCCTTTAACCCTCTGTCTCCCTGTGGGACAGTGTTCCTTTAACCCTCTGTCTCCCTGTGGGACGGTGTTCCTTTAACCCTCTGTCTCCCTGTGGGACGGTGTTCCTTTAACCCTCTGTCTCCCGTGTGGGACAGGAGGCTACAAGGAGCTCCGCCCCCTGCCACCTGTCCAGGGCGTCATGCTGAGCCTCGGCCCAGGAGACGTTCATCTTAGAAAGCTCCAGTTCTGCTCCGGCTCAGTTTAGGCCGTCCAGGTCTTCTGTTTCCAGGTGGGAGAAAGCACTCTGGGCTTTTCCCCTGATCTTGCCTTGATTAATGAGCTGTGGGAAAGGTCATGAGGCGTCTGTGTATTATTCCATGATGATTCAGAGCCTGGGTGATGGGGCCTTATCAGCTCTCAAGGAGACATGGGAAAGGGATCTGAACCTGACGGAGGAGGAGGAGGAGCGGGATTTGTAAGAACATTAAAACATTGTCAAGGGATGCGAGGGTTTTAAGATTATGCATCGCTTTTACCGGACTCCCTCCAGAATGTTTAGACTTGCGTTAAGAGACACACCAAACTGTTGGCGATGCAAGTCAGAGGAAGGTCACCTAATTCATGTTTTATGGTCCTGTGACAAAGTTCAAGAATTTTGGGCCAGGATATATGGGGATATATAATTTTGGGCCAGAGATTTCAGAGACCCAAATTCCGTTCAGCCCCAGATTATTTGTTTTAGGTGATGGATCAGTCTTAGCGGGAGGAGACAAATACGTTTTGGAAGATTGGATGTATGTATTAGGAAATGGGGCAAATCCCTGACCTTCTTGGAGGGCTCCTGACATGGGCCATACTCTGGGGGGGAGTCACATGTTTCGTGTTTAGTGTCACAATATATGCATGGACAAAAATATTAGTATTTGTTCTGTACTTCCTCGTTTTGTGATGGTTTGTTTGTTGAGTTTTGTCTAGTTTTAAATATTTGTGTCCGCTGCATATGATGGAACGTATTTATGACAACCAAGGCCAATTGTGTATGTGGTGGTGGTGAGTTGGGGGGTTTAGGGTGGGAGGTTTGTGTGTATACTTTGTGATGCATATACTATTTTGTATTATGTTTAAGAAGAAAAATAAAAAACAAGAGCCCCTCTGTCCTCCTGCAAGTGAAATCCTCCACAGTCTCAAGTGGGTCTCTGTTCATTAAAACTGGTGCTGGATCTCCTGAGGTTTTTGCAGGTGTCGGTGTGGAGGCCAGTCCAGGCTCTCTGTCTGTGAAGCTGCTCAGTCTCCACCAGTATCAGACCGGGTCCTGCTGGTCGTCTCCCAGTGTGAACGAGCCAGACTGCGGCAAAGAGACGCGGGACTTGTTTACTCAGCAAACGTTTCTGCGTAAACAAACAGGAAAATTAAGGATTATTATTATTTCCCCAGCCGACCGGTTTTTCAGACGTGACAAACTGCAGAGAAACACTTTACTGAGAGAGGAGAGAGGAGAGAGGATTTCACCTCCTGGGTCTCTGTTGCTTCACCTCACACTCCTCTAACAGCTGAATCACACTTACAGCTGCATCATCTTTACATCAATAAATCCTTACCACATCATTAACACATTGATAGGTCTGCACTTAATCTTTTTTTTACAATATCCAAACAAAGAAGAGGCCAAAATCAATAAATTCCAGGTTCCACTTGGTGAGGGATAGACGTTCGATTAATACTAGAACTGCACTGACATCTGGACATCTGACTATGTCACTCCAAATTTTAGATGTTTAAGTGGTAAGTGCAAATTCTCCCATCGAGTTATGATTTTATGGAACAGGCTACCTGCTTCTATCAGAAGTTTACCTAGAAGAGACTTCAAAAAGCATATTAAGACTCTTTTAGACGGTCATTGGGACTAATTTGTGTACAATAAATTGAGTGTATTGGTAGGTGTTAAAGTTGTTATGTATTGATATGTATTAATGTTGTTATGTTTTAGATGTTATATTGATATGTATTGAAATGTGTATGTAATAATGATGATGATTTACTGATATGTTTAAATGTTCAGGACTCTTGGAAGAGTAGCCATTGGCTAAAAGAGGTCCTAATAAAAACTCAAACTCAAACCACATGAAGATGTTTCTCGACAGTTCTGATGTTTTAGTTCTGATGTTTTGATGTTAAAGGGGAAATATATAACGGTGACATATTTTGTCCCCGAAAGCACAAACAGACCATAATATATCTGTGGAGGTTTGAGAACTCACTCTCCGGCACGTTCTGGAACAAAACTCCTTCATTAAAAAACATTTATTTCACAGGTGATTCATTCCATCATCAGGCTCACGTCTCTCAGCTGCAGCAGCTGTTCCCCTGCTGCCAATCAGCTGCTGTGAATAGAAACTCAACTCTATTAGGCAGACAGCCGGCCAGAACGATTAATAGAATCCAGAGGAGGGGGGGGGGGGCAGACAGGTGACACACTGACTCACAGCCTCTTCAGTCCTGCCTCCATTACCAGTCTTGCCACCACCTTACTTCAGCTCTCAGGACTTCTTTCTGCTTTCTGTCCCAAATGTCCGTACGGAAATTGGAAAAAGGGCATTTGTGTATTCTGTAGAATGACTTGAAACTCCATGAATTAATCTCATTACATGCTTTTAAATCCAAAATGAAAGAATTAGAGGCAGATTCCTTAAGATGTCAATGTTTTTAATTTACCTGGTTAGTTCTTTTTAATTTTGTCTCCTTTTGTGTTTTCTGTCTGTAATTCTGTGTTTGTATTCATGCTGCTGCCTGTCTTGGCCAGGTCTCCCTCGAGAAAGAGATTCTTAATCTCAGTGGGACTTTCCTGGTTAAATAAAGGTTAAATAAAAAAAAAAAAATTGAAACTTTCAGAGAATTTAGATGTTTTTGTCTGATGAACTGCAGCCGATATTACTCGCTTTTCATAAGCACAGCTGATTGTATTAGTGTGAATATAAATAATAATAGTGATTGTTAACTGTGATTGTGATAATTGTGATTATGAACTAGCTTGCAGAGCAGGAGGAGGGGGGGAGGGGGGGGGGTCAGACAGGTGACACACTGACTCACAGCCTCTCCAGTCTTGCCTCCACCTTACTTCAGCTGAAACTCGTTCTTAATGCAGATGAGACCAAACTTCTGTTGTTTACCAGCTGTAGGATCAGGCCCAGAGTCTCCCTTCACTGAGGCACCAGTGGCCCAGTTTCTAGACTCTGTTTGTTCATCTCACAGCAGGCTCACCGGCCCCTGGCATTAGACGCTCTATGGAGAGCCGATTTCCCAGATCTGGACCCAGCATTGGATTGGCATAAAGTCTGGTTTCACATTTTAACAGCCTCCAGAAACTCTGATCACCAACAAATCCATTATAATATTTATTCACAGAGTGTACTTAACTCCCAGGAAGCTTTGTATAATCAAAGTGGCCACTGGTTCAACTTGCACTCTGTGTCCCATAAAGGCGACGGGGACTTATTTACATGTTTTGGGAGTGTCCTCCAGTGGCCAGATTCTGTTGAATGATTGCCTCCAATCTTTCCAAGATTTTTGAGAATACTGCGCCCAACTCGCCTTTTATATTTTTGTTAAGCGACTTGTCTAGCTTGAACCTGACACTGCCTAAAAAGCGAGCTTCTTTAGCCGGGCTGACAGCAGCAAAAAAGCTGCTTGCTACCCGCTGGAAACCTCCACATACTCTTTCTATTCAAGCTTGGGTTTTAACAGATCTTGATATAGTATATCTGGAGCTGTCCACAGCCTGTATGCACGGGGCCGAGGAGTCAGTGGCAGAACTGTGGAGTTCAATCTCTGAGAAACTCAAAACATTACTGTCTCATGTCAGGATGGGTGGCCTGGATTGGTGTTTTTTTCGGGTGGATGGGTGGGGGAGGACAGGAGGGGGGGATCTGTAGTGGGGATGGTTTTGTTTTGTTTTCATTATTGTTGTGTTTTTCTTTTCTCTTTCTTTCTTTTCTCTGATGTATTGCTGATTCTGATAATTGATATCAAAATCAATAAATATTTGATCGCAAAAAAAATCTCCCTTTGGTGGTCACTCTTGATGGAAGTGAAATAGAGGCTGTTAACTCTTATAAACACCTGGGTATGATTGATGGCTCCTTCTCTTTTAAGCCACATGTGCAGTACCTGGTGAAAAAGCTGAGGCTGAAACTGGGTTTTTATTTTCAAAATAAGTTTTGTTTTTCTTTTAATGTAAAAAAGCGACTTGTTGCTGCCACTTTTTTTATCTGTGTTGGACTATGGTGATCTTTTATATCTGCATACTGCTCAGTGTCTTCATATGGTTGATACGGCTTACCATGCTTCCTTGAGGTTCATTACTATGGAAGCCCATTTCCATCAGTGTGATGAAAAAAAAAAGATCCTGTAAGCCATTATTATAAGAAACTTTCTCAAAATAATGAGTTAGTATCTCAAAATAATGAGAAACCTTCTCAAAATAATGACTTTGTATCTTATGTAATATAAGTTATATAATATAATAAGTCATTATTTTGAGAAAGTTTCTTATTGTTTTGAGATACTAAGTCAAAATTTTGAGAAAGTTTCTCAAACTGTGAAACTCAACACTGTGAGTTAAACTCTCGGGTAGGACGGCCTGCTCTGGCCACCCAGGCTCTGTCATTGGTTCACTTTTATATAAAAGGCAATTCTTGGTCTGCTCCCATACTGCATGTGTGTCTTTATCATGCAGAAAAGTGCCGGACAATACTTTGTGTTCTCAGGACTTCTTTCTGCTTTCTGTCCAAAATGCTGTACGGAAATTGGAAAAAGGGCGTTTGTGTATTATGCACCCTCGGCATGGAATACGTTAATTTACCTGGTTCTTTTTAATTTTGTCTCCTTTTGTGTTTTCTATAAGAGGAAATTTTAGGAAGTTCTTAAGAAGGCTCTTAAGTGCAATTCCTCAATATTTTCTTAGTAACAGTCTCATTTCTTACGAATTTCTTTAATTTTCCAACTTAATAACTCCTCAAAATAGGGCCTGAATTAATTCTGGTTAATAAACTTTAGGCTTACTGCCATTGAGGCTAGGAGACAAGGCTAGGAGGCTAGGAGACAAGGATAGGAGGCTAGGAGACAAGGCTAGTAGACAACCCAAAGTGCTTCCATCTACAAAACAATTGGGGAAAAACCTATTTAGAGCAACTAGAGCAAAGATTTAAACATTGGTTGCTGTTGGTAACTGTAAAATTTGCAGCTTATTTCCAACAGACATGAGACAGAGGCCTACCTGGCCCTACACCAAATAAAGCTTTACAATAAATGTTCATCTTAATGTTAGGTGTAGGGGAACCTATGAAGACTTTGAACTATAACCTACTTGTCTAAAATGTGTTTAAATATATGATATTAGAGGCTTACCTTTTCACTGTAGGAGTTTTAAGACAGGTGAAGGGCCGTCTTAAAGTTAAGAAGAAAATCAACAACAAATTTGACAACTTTCATTTCAAGAATACCATTTATTCCTAAGTTTTTTCTTAGGAAGAAACATAAGAAGAAAGTTAAGAAAATATATAAGAACTGTCCGGCCCCAGATCTGTTTTTCACCTGCTGACAACAACACAGATATAAAAAAAAGACACAGAAGTTCATTCACACATCGCCACGACAAATCAGACAAAATGGTTACACTCAACATCAAGAAAATCACAGCAAGGGATTCTTATTTCAAAGACTTTTGCAAATCAATCCCTTTATAAGTCGCATAGTATCGAAAAACATCTCTGCTGAGCTCTGTATTTACATAAGATTAGCAGAGAATCAGATTTTCCTGAGACCTGGTTCCAGAGTTACTGCATTTTAACGTGAGTAAAGAAGAGAGATAACGGACTGATGTCCCTAGCAGAGCCTTAGACATGAACAATACACAATGCATTTCCCTTCTTTTTGTCAAAGAAGACCATTCCACTTTTTTATACAGGACACAGCAGTGAGTATGACATGTATCACCGGTAATCACCAGTTCCTCTGTCAGTTCGTATCATTATGGGATACAGTGAATATGAAGAGTCATCCAGATCAGTGAGATATGAGCAGCAGTGGAGAGCTGAGCCGGGTCTGAAGTCCTGCAGTGTGAACGCAGCCTGAGCCTCCAGCAGACAGGACGGATCAGTCTGTGGTTTAAAGTCTTACTCACATTAATCTGTTTACAGGCATCTTTACATCCCATAATACACAAGTCAACACAATACGCTCAGTATTATGGAAATGTACAAGTTTAGCACAAAAGACAACAGGGAATGGGATTAGCTGGATTCATAAATCCTCCATAATATTCTTACAACTTGTTTGGATTTGTCATAGAAGAGAACAGAGCTTCTGTTTTCATTCAAAATAGAAATGATGTTTACAACACAAAGAGAATTACAGCTGAAGGACAAGAGAGAGAGAGAGAGAGAGAGAGAGAGAGAGAGAGAGAGAGAGAGAGAGAGAGAGAGAGAGAGAACTGAAGATGGAGAGAGAGAACTGAGTTCCAATGCAGAAGGAGTTTTGCTTATTGAAGCATCTTCTCAGGTCAGAAACTGTTATGTTTGGTTCAATCAGGCGACCAATCGAAAAAGGCGGGACTGTGACGGACAGAGGAAAGTTAGCTAACACAAAGGTTTTTTATTTCTAAGTATTTCATTCACAGTTTACCGCTGGTGTGGTCAGGGACACAGAGACCAGTTAGACAGTCAGCTGCATACTCTTTGGTCACGGCTTGTGTGCTAGCTAACGTTAGCAGGCTACATAGCAGAGTTAGTTTTATTTAACTTGTTTTAGGCAGAAATAAAAACCTTCACCTGTCTTTTCCCCCGGTGTGAAGGCAGTCTTAACCTCTCTGCCCCGAGCACAGCAGGCTGTAAAGCCGGGCTCACATTACAGGAGTTTTGAAATCCTAACCGATTTTGAAAGCGGGTTGCATCGCGCACATAAGGAGAAACTTCACTGATTTTCTTCTCTCAAATCGCAAACAAGCTCACACTACAGTTTAGACCATGACAGTGCATCACACACTACAAGATATTATTAAGATCATCTCGCCCGACGGAGCTGCTGTACGCGACAAGTCAGGTGAGCATGGAGAGGCAGGAGGCAGATGTTTCCAGACATGGAGGCAGAACAGCTGCTCTGGTGTTCAGTAGTTTGCCAAAGAAAAGAGAAAGACCAGACGAGTCTGGATGAGGAAATGTCTGGAGAGACAGAATTTAACCGTCAGTTTTAATCTGTTTGTTATAACGTTGGTACGCTATCGCCAGCCTAGTGCTAAAAGTGCTAAAAGGTTTACCGTTGCTAGGCAACACCGTCAACAAGTTGTCTTGTCCAGTGTTGAAAGGCAAAATGAAGTGATGTCACCCTGCAGATACTCGCAGATATCAGACAGGTTAGAAATGATCGGGGCGGCTCCGCTGCATCTTGGAACGGTTCAGGAGGTTCAGATCTGATCTGGACTCAACTCACAGCTCCAGATCTTCTGAGCCAAACTTCAGTTCCAAAGACTCAGGTCCAGATTTCTCCTCCGATTGTCGGGAGGGGGGAATCGGGGATAAATCTGCGAAAACCTCCTGTAATCTGAGCCCAGCAGAAGACTCATGCCTGTTCTGGTCTTAGTCTGTATAGATCTTGTCAGCTGTATTCCAGCTTTGTGTCTCCTGCATCATCAGCAGCCAGTGGTGCAGGATGTAAACAGCTTAATGAACCCAGTGGGACTTTCTTCATTCATACTGAGACTTTACCAAATCATCTGATGTCTCTCAGCCAATTAACTGAACAGCAGTGAAACAGTTGGACTGCTTGTCAGTCAGGCTGCTAGTTGATATTTTAGATGTTAAAGTCCCACATGGTGTAAAGCAGGACTCCCCTCTCCTCTGTGGTGATAAAGGAGTTGGATGGTCTATCTAAACATGGTGAAAGTATCAAAACTAAATCCACACAATCCATATTAGTGCAGCGAGCCTCTAAACGAGCCGTTTGGACTTCCGTAACTTTGTGATGTCACAAAGGTTCGCTCATTATCATTTTTGTAAGAAATAATAGACTAACAAAGTGTTTTTTTCAAAACGGTTGAGCGGTTGTCGTTGTTTATTACCGGAGAGTTTTCCCTACCTGTAGCCGCCGGGCCGCGGAGTCTCACGTTTCACTCTGGAAACGGTTAGCCGATCGGAACGGAGGGGTCGTTAATATTAATGAGCAGTGCTAGCATCATAGCTCTACATTAGCCCGTCAGCTTTTTTCAGTATTATTCTACAGCAGAATCAGTGTTTCATTGCAGTTATACGGTCCAGCTGATGGAAGATAACAGTCAGTCAGAGTCCTGTGTTCCACTAAATGGGTTTAAGTCAGAAACCAGTGCAAACCAGGCTGTTCCCATGGCAACAGCCCCCAACCCCCCTTCCCCCCCCCCTCCTCAACAACCCCCCACCGGCTCCGCTCTCACCTCTGGACCAATCAGAGAGAGAGAGAGAGAGAGAGAGAGAGGGGGAGAGAGAGAGGAAAGGTAGGAACATGCAGGAGGTGTGTGAGCAACGCTAAAACATCAGATGGGTGATTATAACTGAAATGTTGTAATAAATGTTCAGTCTCAGCTATTTAAAGACATGAGGAACTGCTGTGAGAGTTACTGTGTTTTAGTGTGTGTGTGTGTGTGTGTGTGTGTGTGCGTGTGTGTGTGTGTGTGTGTGTGTGTTGCGGCTCTCCTGGTGAACTGAAGATACACAAAAGTCTGCAGTGAAGTCAGTGATGAAAGTCTGAACCCAATCAAATCATCATGATGGTAAAAAAACCCTGAAGGTAAGATCCCGGACCAAATAGGAAATCCAGAAAGATAATTTCCCCTCTGTTGAAATACACAGGCAACAAAACCAACGATGCAAAGTTCATGCAATGTTAATACATCTCCTCCAGCTTAGCCCACAGTCCAGTTAACTGAGACAAAACATTTGCGATTCGATGACATAAAACATACGATAAGACATGTGGAAGAGTTTCTGGTTTCTGGTGCTGTGCAAAAAATATGATGGTTCCCCAAAACTTCATTACAAAAACTGTTGGATACCAGGAGCCCGAGTTATGATGGAGAGGGAGAGAGAGAGAGATTGTGTATTTGAGTGTGTGTGTGTGTGTGTGTGTGTGTGTGTGTGTGTGTGTGTGTGCCTGAATACACCCCTGCTCCTTCAGAAACTGTATCAGCCTGCAGGTCTCTGCTTATTTTGGGGCATTTTGGAGTTTTAGTTCTACCAACATTCCTGGGATGAATCAGCATAAGATTCACTTTGATTAGTCCTCTGCTGGACTGAAGCGCCTACACACACACACACACACACACACACACACACACACACACACACACACATTATCTGATTCATCTTAAGGCCTGTAGCCCAAAATAAACATCCTAAAATGCCACATCAAATCATTTTGACCTAACGAGGCCCTAATTAAAATCCTCTAATCGAAACGGGCCAGCAGGTCTTTAATTACCTCAGCTGACCAGCGGAGACCCTTCACCTAACGAGGTCATTAATGAAGAGCAGCCAATAGGAAGCCAGCAGCAGGACGGCCTGTTAGAACTCTTCCCTTGTCCAGACTGATCCAGGTAAATTTGAAAAGAGCGTTTCTGTGTCGTTTGTGTTTCCGTCCACACAAACGTTTCCAGGCCCTTTTCTAAGTTTGCCGTCCGCACTAATACACAAAAGAGATAGGAAAACAGTGAAATCTCCCCTATTGGACATGTGCAAGCCTCTGACCCATGAGCTTTATGTGGTGCAGCAGCAGCAGAGCCTTGAGCTTAACCTCTGAGCAGAGCCTCCGCTCTACAACACCAAACAAACACTCTGCAGAGCGTCTTCAGAAAGCTCCGTTGTCAGTGGTCTCAGTGTGGATGAAAGGACAAAACAGAGAAATAAAGATGTGTTTTCAAATTTACCCGGATCAGTACTACAAACAAAAGGACAATCCAGGCACTCCAAATATAAAAATATATTATTTTATATATATTATTTTTAAAAAGCCTTTACTGTAGTGGCTAAATCATTAAAAAAGCCGACATGTTTCGACCACTGTAGGTCTTCTTCAGGGCTTTAAACACAGACAACACAGGTGTGGCCTCACCTATATAACAGCAACAGCCAATGGGAGGCAGTCACATGACCCGGATAACAACATGACAGGTGAAACAAATTGAAAATAATGAAAAAAATATATAAATAAAACAAAATAACATTTCATTTCATTTCAAACCTTTATTTAAACTCAAATAACCATTGAGGTTGCCCTCATTTACAATGATGTCGAGTTAAAAGTTTAAAATAAATAGGACAAGACATAGATGAGAATAAAGAAAATCAATTAAAACAGTTACACATTGAGGCAGGGAGGTTTGTGATCATGGTTTTAAATTGTCCATAGGTTAGTAGAGTATTGATTTTTAGTGTGTGTTGAAGATCATTCCAAGAATTTGGAGCACTAAAATAAACGGCTGATTGTCCAAATTTAGACCGTGCTTGGGGGACCTTAAGCATAAGAGATGAGATGAGATGAGATTACACAGAAATATAACATGTACATCCATATATAGGTTTTTCATAGGCTGTGAGAGAAAAGGAGAGTCTATACAGAGAAAGATTACAGACAAACATGTGAAGTCTATATCCACTTTGAGACCAGGATACTGTAAAGCATCCAGTCCATGGATCCAAACAGCTTCACTTTGGTTAAATGACCAGAGGTTTAATGTGCTCAATGCCCTCTATGTGCAATAAAGAATCATTAGCACTGTGGCGTTCACTACAGTCTAGCCATGGAGTCACGATTCCTAATTCTAATGGCATATACAGGCGTCTTTCTGTACGACCTATGTAGAAAAAACCTTCCACACATGGACAAGACAGACAGTATATGACAAAAGCAGTGCTACAGTTAATGAACTCACTAAGTTCATAAGTTCTGTCTGTGCTAGCATCAACACAATATTTAGTTTGCACAACATTATCACAGTGAGGGCAATGCGTACATTTCACCCTGTCAGCAGTTATAACCCATAACTTATAACTTATATCTAACTGTGCAATACCAATTTTTTTGTGCAGTAATTCAACTGCAATAATTCAACTGTGCAATACTTATTAATTATTTAATTATTTACACTGGTGTATGTATATATTGGAGTATGATGCATATTGTACAGAATTCTTATTTCTCTTATTTCTATATTATTATTATTATTTTTATTCTCATTGTTATATATTGTAGTAAAATGCACATATTTTACATATTTCTTACTTTCGTATTTCTATTTTTCTTATAATTTCTTATAATTTCTCTACGCTTATATATATTCACTTCTACAATGTGAGCAGCTGCAATGTAACCCAATTTCCCCTCGGGGATCAATAAAGTATTTCTGATTCTGATTCTGATTCTGATTCTGATTCTGAAAGTGCCAACCGGTTTGGTCAACCAAGAACCTTTTTTTATCTGCTGGAAGATATGAATGCATGAGCCGGATACCCGGATCAGTGTGGACAAGGCCTCTGAATACACACACATGGACTGAACATTCAGATTCACATTCAGAAGACTGTGTTCATCCCTGGGGGAAATCATGTCAGTCACAATTTCTCATATTCCGGTTAAAAAGTGGAAGAAGTAAGAAATATATTAGTATAGTAGAATAAAGTGCAAAGTACCAGTGAAAAATGCAAATAAAATAATCATAGAGAATTCAATTATAAAAATCCAATAAAATCCAATAAAAGGCAGGATTAATAAAAGGTTAAAGGATAAAGTCACAATGTAATACTATTGCACAACTATGAGTTAGCACAATACATATTGCAGATGAGCAGGTGATTATTGATTATCCCTCTCCCTCCGACAGAGAGCAGAGGAGTTGTACTCAGTGGTTCTCAGTCTGTTGCTGAACGAGTTCATACAGCAAACTAAACCTCATTCACTCTGCTGGGAAAATATAATCTACATCCAGATATGGAGGGTTTGATGTAAAAGGAGTGAAAGTGACATTTTGGTGGGGGGTGGGGGTGGGGGTGGTGTCACATTACAGTTCTGAAGCAGCTGATCGGTCGTTCCTTCCTCTTTAACTCTTTATTGGTGAAATATCTGTGACAGATTCCCCTGGTCTGCTGCTGCCTTCAAGTCCTGTCAGAAACATCAGAATCACAGTAGAACGCAAGTAAACCTACCACAATCATTTTAGGGTGTAACTCAAAAGTAATGAAACAAGTAGAGTAACTAATTACTTTTCTAGGGGATCGATAAGTAAAGTGGCTGTATGTGATGGTCAAACGTCTCCAACCAGTCTCCATCCAGATTAGTGCAAAATGCACTTAATAATTTTGCATAGAATTCCAGGTTTCTGAACTGTAATATCTGTAAAACTACACATGCTTCCTATGTTATATTTTGAATAAACATATTTTAGCAAGTGTTCTATTTTATGCTGTTGTTTGCTGGGGGTGCGGCTTAAGCTCAGGGGACAGAAACAAGATCAATGAACTGATCAGGAAGGCAGGATCCATTATTGGCTTGACCCCTGACTCGCTAGAAGTGGTCACGGAGCAAAGGATGGGTAGGAAAGTCAAGAGTGTTTTGCAAAGTGAGGATCATCCAGAGTACAAAGTGAAAAACTGAAGAGCTCGTTTAGCGTCAGGTGTGTTCTGCCCAGCTGATCAGAGGTTCAGGAAGTCTCTGCACCTGCTGGGAAGTTTCTTAATGAACATTGTCTCTGACTGTCACTGTTGCTGATGATGATGATGATGATGATGTTGATGACTGGGATGGTGTTTGTACTGAGGAGTGTGGCAATGTTGGTGTCCATGAATATGTTGATGTCTTATATAACCACTAACCAATACCAGTACAGTCACATTGCATTGTTTACACTATGTATTATGTATTATGGTGTTGTGCTCTCCACTTATTTTGCTCTGCCTTGAGATACCTGCCTTCTCCTACTGTCCTTCCTGTTGTCTGTTCTGTATGTATGGCGGCACTCAGTTTCCCCCCTGGGAGATTAATAAAGTATTTTGTATCATATCGTATCGTATGTGTTACAAACCTGGCTCAGGACTTGTAACAAAGGAGAGAGTCCACACACTAATGTAAGGTGCAAAATATATTTATTAAACTAAATGTAACAACTCATAATGAAATATGAAGATGTTAGGTATCAGTGGTGTAAAGTGTGTGTGGATGAGTGAAGTGTTGGTTGTAGATATAAAGGAAAATAATGCCAAAAGCAAACTTAATCTAACGTGCCGGCCATGTGGAGGGCACCCAGGCTGTTCAGCAGCAACCAGCCAAACTCCTAGGCCACAGCCGATCAGCTGACGGACCTCTAACAGGAGAGAACGAGAGGGTAAATAAGAGGAAGATAGAGAGATAGAGAGATGGAGAGAGGGCCGTCACATATGGAACCGCTTCCTGCTGAGAAAGCAGAGTTGTAACACTTTACGACCCACCAACACATAACTCTGTGTTCATCTGGTTGGATAAATGAGGTTTTCTTGCGGCACTGCAGCCGGACGCCCCGACATCACTGAAAAGACAATTTGACACAAATAGTGGATTTCGGCCGGAACTCATAGACTGAGAACGTAGAATAGATCCTTTTGATTTATTGTTATTTTAATGTGAAAAAGTTGCATGTTGCTGCTTTACACGAAGCTCCATCTGCTGAATAAATAAAATATTCAACCTATTGTCCTATAGTTTTAAAAAAAAAATGCATGACTGTCAGTGGGAAAATTGTAATTAAAAAAACAAAACAAAACAGTCATTTGTGGAAAGTGTTTCCTCTCAGCAGATAAGAGCTTTTCCCTCCAGCAGAGACAGGAGGCCGAGCCGATCCTCTTTATTTTAAAAACATTTACAGGCAGTTTGAACCAAAGCCAGCGGCCATGTGTCACAGCAGCTGGTGACGCCTCACACCGGAGAGCTTTGGACCGGGATGAGAGAGGAGGGGGAGGGGGGGAGGGAGGGAGGAGGAGGAGGAGGGGAGAGAGAGAGAGAGACGGACGGTTTCTCTGGAGAATCTCCTCATCTTCATATTCATCACCCTGCTGCTGCCAACCGGAGCGACCGGACAACAGAAAGGAAAAAAATAAAATTGGCAACTGGAATACTACTGTGTGATGAATTTTTCAGTCCATATGATGTACTTTCATCGTTAATATTAATAAAAAAAACCATACAATATCTGAATAATTAAATCAGTTCTCCTGTCAGCCATATTTGATAGCCTCTATTGTAGTAACACTAAGTCAGGTTCGTTCCTATAATGGAAATACAGTAAATCAGTGGTTCTCAACGTGGGGTCCGGGACCACCAGGGGGACCCTGAGGGGGGTCCAGAGCAAACTGATGAATTGTTAAACTTCAGCATTATTTAATTTACAAGAAGTGAACACAGTTAGAGAATGACTGTTCTGATCAGTTTCTCTGTTATCTCTCTACCTGCAGTACAGAAGGTCATGGAGTTTGGGTGGTTTGGGAGTCTGTGGCCCGAATGTTTATTAAATTAGGAGTCCTTGATATGAAAAAAGTTGAGAATCACTGTGGTAAATCATAAGTAAATATGTTTGTTCCTTCTGGAGTATTTTCCTTACTTACCTATTTTTGTCTTTATTTGTATCTCTTTCTTTTTAATGTCATTTTTCTAGACAAATTCTGTCTTGCTTTTGCTTGTATTTTTTGATTGTGTCCATTTATTTCATGTAAAGCACATTGAGTTGCATTCTGTGTATGAATGCCATAAAAACAAAGTTATTATTCTTATTAAAATGTAAAAAAAATGCCATGTGAGAAAAGCATGAGGAACTGCATCCCTCTCCTTCTACCCATAATCCCTTGCGTTTCGGGGCGGTTTCCTGTAGTCTGTTTGATTAATGAACCGCACCGCAGTTCTCTCGTTAGAGGACCGAGAGTCTCGGTGCTGTTATTTGGTGCCACCAGAGTTCAAAGGTCATCGCTCTCACCAGCGTCTGAACCAGCCAAGTAAAGGAGGAAACAGCAGAGCGACAGAACAGGAAGTGGGACAGCGGCCGAGTTTACGAACGTCTCCTCGCAGCTTCGTTATGTTCTTTCAGAGGAAGCTGTCTTTGTTAGAAATGAAATTACACGATCATTAGTATTCAGATTCTTGGCATTTTTCCTGGAAATTAGAGTCCTTGGCATTCTGCAGCGTACAGCGGGGACACGAGGCGAACCGGCAGCCGTCTGGAGGAAAGAGACGGTTCAGCTAATTAACAGAAACCTGAAGTCAGAACAGAAGACAGATATTCCAAAACCGCAGAAGTCTCGGCTCCTCGCTCGGTCCGGGGGACACACGTCGTCCTGATGAGAGGCGGGACGGGGGGACACGTCGTCCTGATGAGAGACGGGAGGCGGGACTGGGGGACACGTCGTCCTGATGAGAGACGGGAGGCGGGACTGGGGGACACGTCGTCTTGATGAGAGACGGGAGGCGGGACTGGGGGACACGTCGTCTTGATGAGAGACGTGAGACGGGACGGGGGGACACGTCGTCCTGATGAGAGACGGGACGGGGGGACACATCGTCCTGATGAGAGACGGGACGGGGGGACACGTCGTCCTGATGAGAGGCGGGACGGGGGGACACGTCGTCCTGATGAGAGACGGGAGGCGGGACTGGGGGACACGTCGTCCTGATGAGAGACGGGAGGCGGGACGGGGGGACACGTCGTCCTGATGAGAGACGGGAGGCGGGACTGGGGGACACGTCGTCTTGATGAGAGACGTGAGACGGGACGGGGGGACACGTCGTCCTGATGAGAGACGGGAGGCGGGACAGGGGGATACATCGTCTTGATGAGAGGCGGGACGGGGGGACACGTCGTCCTGATGAGAGACGGGAGGCGGGACTGGGGGACACGTCGTCTTGATGAGAGACGTGAGACGGGACGGGGGGACACGTCGTCCTGATGAGAGACGGGAGGCGGGACGGGGGGACACATCGTCCTGATGAGAGACGGGAGGCGGGACAGGGGGACACGTCGTCTTGATGAGAGACGGGACGGGGGGACACGTCGTCCTGATGAGAGACGGGACGGGGGGACACGTCGTCCTGATGAGAGGCGGGACGGGGGGGACACGTCGTCTTGATGAGAGACGGGAGGCGGGACAGGGGGACACGTCGTCCTGATGAGAGACGGGACGGGGGGACACGTCGTCCTGATGAGAGACGGGACGGGGGGACACGTCGTCCTGATGAGAGGCGGGACGGGGGGACACATCGTCCTGATGAGAGACGGGAGGCGGGACAGGGGGACACGTCGTCCTGATGAGAGACGGGACGGGGGGACACGTCGTCCTGATGAGAGACGGGACGGGGGGACACGTCGTCCTGATGAGAGGCGGGACGGGGGGGACACGTCGTCTTGATGAGAGACGGGAGGCGGGACTGGGGGACACGTCGTCCTGATGAGAGACGGGAGGCGGGACGGGGGGACACGTCGTCCTGATGAGAGACGGGACGGGGGGACACGTCGTCCTGATGAGAGACGGGACGGGGCGCTCCAGGCTTCGTGACAGAAGGGATGAGAGGAAGTTTGTTTGTAAGACATCAGTCCCACTGCACCGATATGTAAATATTTACCACTTTACTCACTGTACCACCGAATAATTAATATCTGGCAATCTCGCTGTGGCATTATTCATAATGAATCGGTAATGATGTGCAGAATGCAGAGACAAATATGGCTGCCAGGAAACCTCAACAACTTTAATCACCTGCCATGTTTTAATTCCTAAGACGTCAATCTTGTTTTCACCAACAATTAAAATGATATTCCACAAATATAATAAAATTTGGATTTTAACCTGTTACAACTAGAAATAGTATACGTACTGTTTATACTGTGTGTGTGTGTGTGTGTGTGTATACATAGTTGTATAAGTTGTAGAGAAAAAACATATTTTTAAGCTATTTTATAACCAGAAGTTGCTTCTGATTCTCCTCATCAAAGACACAACAACACAACTCTAGTATGTTAAAGGGGAAAAAGACTCAATTTAAGACAGTGGTTCTCAACGTGGGGTCCGGGGACCACCAGGGGTCCTTGAGGGGGTTCCAGGGGGTCCCCAGTATATTGATGAATTGTTGTCACCATTACTTAATTTACAAGAAGTTAACACAATTAGAGAATGTAGAAGAATGACTATTTTGATCATAGTTTCACTGTTATCTCTCTACCTACAATACAGATAGTTTTCTGGACAAATATATATATATATCTAACATCAAAAATATTCTCAGATTTGGGTCCGAGAGACAAAAACTCAAACATCAAATGGGGGTCTGTGGCTCTAATGTGGACTGAATTAGGGTCCTTGATATGAAAAAGGTTGAGAATCACTGATTTAGGAATTCCTCTTTAGTTTGAATATTATTTCTCTGGTTTCATGTTTGTAGACACTGATTGGACTTTTCTTTGACCAGAGGACTGAGTAGGAATTCTTTAAATGAGTATTGTTCCCCTTGAAGCATTTCCCTAAAACTTAACAAACTAAAGAAAATAAGTTTCATACATGACTGTGAGCGCTCAGCTTCAGCAGGGGAAGCTGTCCTGTAACCAGAAGGCCACGGGGTCGATCCCCACTGAGCAACACTGAGCCACAACCTGCTGACTGATCTGAAGACACTGTGGATGAGAACACCATCCAGCTAAATCTCTTAAATGGTAAAAAATAATTGTATTCTCTGCCAGTTTTGTGTCGAAGTGGTTCAGACGGTTTACAGCAGAAACAGAAGCTTGTGTTCCAGCGGCCGGTCGGTTTGAAGCCAATTATCTCTCCTCTGGCTCTCCTGTCCAGTTTGCTGCTCACTGTCTGACTGGAAAGTTCCCAGGACAAAAATATTGAACGGTGGACAGCTATAATGTACAGAAACCCATTGAGCACATACAGTATATTCATACATTTTATTTACGCTGTTTTCCTGCGATAACAAGCTAATTTTCTTCTTTCAGTCTTTCGAGATATCGAGTTATTTACGTCACTATCTCAAGAAAACACATTTTGTTTAACCGAGATCACGAGAAAATTATCTTTATCTTGAGATAAAGTAATGGGCAGAGTCTAAACTCAGCAAAGTATTTCAGTCAGAAGCTCCTACTGGATTGAACTCATTAGACTCCCTTTGTTTCAGTGCTGTAGCTGGCTAGCTAGACATGGATGTTGCCACAATGCTTCTGCTCATTTGTTGGTCTCGGTATGCACTTAGTTTATCTGAACATTTGTCTTTCCGTGATGTAAATGGATGACCCAATCTCTACATAAATACTATCATTCTAATTGAGACATATGAGAGCATATTTTTGTTTCAAGGCAGCCATGAGAAGACAGACTGACAGGGTTTAAGGAGAAGTCACTGACAAACTGGACCGGCACAGATGAGGTAAATGTCCTCTATATAAATTCATGTTACAGTTTCTGTGTATATGATTATCTGTTCATATCCATCTTTTTCACTTTGCATATCTTGTATAGCTCAGGTATGCACCTCCTCACCAACCTGAAGACATCAGAGAACAACACTGTGGCCTCCATGTCCCGGCTCATGGCCTCGGAGAGCTGTTGGAGCATCTTCAGTCTGCAGAACCTCCTCGCTGCAGTGGACCTTCACTCCAGAGAGTTGATGCAGAGCCATGCGATCAGCTTCAAATGCAGCTGACTTGGCAATCAAAACACTCCTTCAGTCCCTCTTTCAGAAAACATAAGATGAACTTTTTAAAGTGTTACATGCATGGTTTTATTGTAGAGAGTGGAGGACCTGTGGGAAGCGGAGCCACCCCTCCTCCCCCCAATGACACCACATCCAGGGAGGAAGAGAGCGGCCACCTCCCAACTCTCATGGGTGGCCCCGTCACCCTCAGGCCCCGTCCTCAGAAGACTAAAGACCCACCCAAACTGACCTAACGCCCCAGGAGGAGGAAGACCCCCCCCCTCCCCCCGCCCTATAGCGGGAACTCCACCGCTCCCTGACTCCCTTCACAATTGAAATGTTATTTTACTAACTTTGTTGTAGTTCATGTTGATTAGTAGTTAATTTTGATTGTTGTGTTCTTCCGTTCCGCAGTTCTCATTTCTGAGTTAAAAAAAAAAAAGCAAAAAAAACCTTAACAAAACAACAACAAAAAAACATTCCCTCTACATGCACTCTGCTCTAAGCGGGGCGTGGATCATGTCCACCAAAACAGAGAGTATGGACTGGACACTTGCAAACCCCTGCTGATATATTATTATTATTATGTGCAACAAGCCAGTAAAATATTACTGATAAATGGTAAAGAAAATATTTAAGACCCCTGGGAATCAAATTTCAGACTTTTTAATGCTATTCACACAACATTGTACTCTGTATTCTTTAGTCAGCTGGTCTTCATTACCCATGCGCAGAGCTTTGCATTGGTATAACTTCATTTATAAATCCATTCTTGGACTGCTGCTGATTTATTTATCCACTTATATGTGACGTAAACAGAGCTGCTGTAGCCTTCGCTCCCAGGGCTTCATCTCTCTCTCCATCCCCCTCAGTCCGGACTGAACTTGGTAAAAAGGTTTTCTCCTGCTCTGCTCCTTCAGCCTGGAACACACTACAGCAGGAACTGAAGCTGTCCGGCTTGATTCCCCGAGGGGATTTTAAACTACTTCTACGAAATATAGAGAGAGCGTCTGTGGGGGTTTGCTCTCGTACATAGCGCCTAAAATCTGGTTACCACTTTGGCACTTTTGCACTTATCACTTTTATGATTTGTGATCTATCTTGTCTCTGTTTTGTCTGTCTGTAACTTTGTGTTGTGCTGCTGCTGCTGTCTGACCAGGTCTCTCTTGAGAATGAGACCCCGTGTCTCAATGAGATTACCTGTCTAAATAAAGGTTTGATAATAATAATAATAATTTAAGCCCTTAATTTTCGCAAAATTGATTTATTAATGCTTTATCATACTTTTTAATAACCCGCGGATACCCTGTAAACAGTTCTTAATTTGATAGCGCTTGTCACAGTTCACTGCCGGTCTGCCGAATAGCTACAAACTTGATATTGGGCTGCAAAACCGAACTTGATATCTGCAGCGGGGCTTGCCAGCAACCGTAGCGCCACTGCTGCACTTCAGGACTTCAGGGTTCAACATTCACCTGAGGGTCCGGACTCACGAATCTGAAATAACATCCATGGAAATTCAAGCATTTCTTCAAAAGCCAGGGTTAGAAAACAGCCTTCAACAATACGCCCTCCCTCTTATCTAACACCCCCCCCCCCCCCCCCCATCCTCATTCAGCAGGTATTACAGCGGCTCTCATCGCTCCCGGAGGTCCTGCTGCCTTTGGGAAGCCTCACGGCCCGGCAGCAGTGGCGGCGGCGGCGTTTCCGCTCTAATCTCCCCGGAGTGACCGCGGTCTGCAGGAGTGTTGCCGCGGTAGAATGTAATCTCCATTTTGTTATTGACCAGGCGAGCCTCAGCCCGGCGGCACATTACAGAGCCTCTCCACAGCTTTGTTCAGGCTGTCTCCTCGTACAGGTGCTTCCTCCTGATAAAAGGCCCGGGCAGAGGAAAGTCCTCAGGAGCAGCGGGGATTTCCCCAGATAACCGCTGTATCTGAGGAGGGGGATTAGAGGCATGAGGAGAAACGCTTGGTTCTTAGTGAATGTGCTGATATGCTGAAGTGTATGATGGTGGATATCGTTCTCGTAAATACAAATCCATCTTATTTAATGGAAAAATAACTAGCGCTATATATTTAATGAACAACTTAATCTCCTATAGATGATTTGCTGGTAAAAAAAAAAAAAATCACCATCCAGAAGTGTAAAAACATGGATCTCCAGTCAAGAGTAAAAACACGAAGACACTCGATCTGCTGGTACAAAACGTTCTCGTCATGTGAAAGTTGAAGGATCGCCTGCTCCTCTCTCTGTCTCCTTTTCCACCAACATGGAACGGGTTCCGTTCCGGTTCGCGCACCTAATTTTGAACCGTTCGGATCATCTCGACCAAAAATAAATTGGTTCGGAAACCGAAAAGTTGGTTCCCAGTTGGAACCAAAAAATAGCAGGTTTTCAAGTGCGCACCGTGACGACATCAGTGGGCATGTCGTGTTCTACAGGTTGGAAAGTAATTACACGTGATAGTCGTCTACGTCTTCTTATCATTAATAGTTGGTCCATGCTTGTTTTTTTTGGATAAAAACAAATATCTGTAATAACAGAACAAAAGCTTGCAGGTAATCAATGCGATCATTGCATTGGTGTATGCATTGTGCAACGCCCTCCGTTGATGACGCATCCTTGATTACAATGGTTCTGCTCAAAACTGGTGGAAACGCGGGCCGGTTCACTAGATAGCACCAAGGTTCCAAGAATCCTGAACGGAACCGGTTCAAGAACCAGAGCTGATTTGGTGGAAAAGGAGCATATGGGTTGAGCAATTTCTACAACCGTTGTGCTCATGAAACTCTTTCAAAACCCTTAAACTCTAAAATGCATGGTGGTCAATCTGAAAACAAGGCTGTTTTCCTTGGTGAAATTTGAGGTTCTCTGAAGAGGACTGTGGTCTAAAGAGGAACCAAGAACCATTTTAGCCAACTCTGGCAGTCGATTTTAGAATCAATTTCAAGATTTTTGTCCCCCACCAAAGGGGATCGGTCTCCATCCGTTAGTTAGTTAGTTCGTTCATTAGTTAGTCACACTGTAATGTTGACTTTGTGCCGCTAGGGGGCGGCATTGACAATGAATGGGGACTCAGTGGTAAACAGGTCATACAGTTAAAGTTATCGTACAATGTGGGGGACAATGAATGGGGACTCAGTGGTAAAGCAATCCAGTTAAAGTTAACCTAGGTAACATAATAGTCTACACACGCTACACACTTGGAGACATCAGACTGGGTTGATGTGTTGAAGTGAGAGTCAAACCTCTAACCACAAGACACTGTAGTTATTGTCCAGTTGTTGGACTGTTGTTCTGTTATTGCATCATCACTGCACTACCACTGTGCCTCAGTGTTCACTACTTATATCATATTACCACTTACCTACTGTGCAATACCATATATCACTTATCATTTAGCATTTATATTATTCATAACACTCGTTGTATGTTACATTGTGTAGTATGAGATCTTCAGACAAAACTCTTGGATTAAAGTCTCCGGGTGATCAAGCATTTTCAATCAGGGATCCTAAACTGTGGAACTTGCCTGAAGACACAGGTAGCAAACTCTATTTCTTCTTTTGTAAAAAACCTCAAAACCCATCTGTATAATCCTGCTTGCAACTGTTTTTTTTCGTCTTTTGTGCTGTTATGTGTTGGATTTGCAGTCGTTTTACTGTCACTGCCTTCTCTCTGTGAAGCACTCTGTAACTCTGTTTTTTGAAAAGTGTTTTACAAGTGAAGTTTATTATGGATTCCCAGGAGTCGGAGGGGAATTTTTCCATTCTCTCGCTGCTTTTAAACGAGCGAGGCCACGCCCGCCTGGAGCCGCTCCATTAGAGGAGGAAGTAATGGGGTGTCAGCCCCCCCCCCCCCCCCCCCGGCCGTCTCTCACCTTCCCCCGCTGACATATTATGGAGGCAGGCAGCAGCCATTATACACGCCAGCTCTCATTACTGTGGAGGAGGGGAGGGGAGGAGGAGGGGGGGGTTGGATAGGTGGTGGAGGCGGCGGTCCTGGCCCGGGGGGGGGGGGGGGGGGGGTGTCATGGCCCGGGGAGGAGGCGCTGCAGATTCCATCTCTGCTTCCCGAGGGAAACATTAGAGTCGCACCGGACATTCAACACATTTATCTTCCATGGAAAATGCCATTTAGACCAACTGTAAGGAAATTATCTTCTAACCTTGACTAAGGCTTGTTTTTCTCCTCTGTACTGCAGGGCAATATCGTAAAAGAGAATGTGTTCATAATAACCTACCTGGTAAAATAAAGGAAATAAATAAATCAAATAACTAGATACTGTAAGGGAATACTGTATTTAATAATAATACTATATTTTGACATTTTCAAGCTAAACAGCTTGAGCTGCAGGTTTATATTGGCATTTAATTGTATCTGAAATCTTTAAAATAACGTCAATATCAAAGTAATTTCCTGCGTTGAAATGTTGTTGATAATAATCAACATTGATTGGATGTTGGTGGATCTGGACTGGATTCAGTTTCAGGGTAAATTACTTGACTGCTTTTACTTGTGGCAATTTAACTGTTGGACCTGTCTGGATAATGTAGTTAAAGCCTGTTAGTGTCAATAAAGTCTTGTATTTCAGCTCAGGAAGGTGGATGAAGCACCATGCTGTTTAAATTGTTTTAGAGTTCGTGTTCATTTCACGTATTTGTGTGAGATCAAGTTGGTAGAGAACGATAGCTATCGGTTAAAACTTTTATTCTGGAGAGGGGAACGTGGAAATCGGATATTGCAGCAGTATCATGCCTTATTAAATATTTTTTTTTTTACTTTAATTATAGCAGGCCAATCTGTATTTAAAAAAAAAAAAAAAAGCTTGAACACAGTGGGAAGATGCATCATTTCTCCAAGTTGGCCTATTGTTAAAATCAGACCAGTGGTGTTGAGACGTCAGCTGAGATATCCTACTATAAAATGAGGAAAACAGTCCTTCTGTCTGCATCCATTTTGCTCCTCAATGGGTCGGCCAATCAATCTGAAACTGCACATGGGCATTGAGCATTGGCATAGGCAGGGACTGACAATGCTGATTTTTCCATTTTCCCAAATTTACGCCGTTTATGCACATTTTTGGCAAGTCGAGGAGTCAAGGAGTTGTGGCGCTCGCATCCCCGGGTCTGGACTAGTCACATCTGGCGGACGGACGCCTCCACCTCCCAGGGGAGATTTACCTCATGAATCACATTCTGCTGAAGGCCTGGAGTATGAATACATATGAATACAGGCAACACTATAGCCTGCTTATGCTGTGAATCTGTGATTTTATAATAAATGTAATCCATAATTTATCTGCTAAAGCCTTTACATCTTTTGACTGAGCCTTTTTATATGGATTTTATATGGAAATGTATTCTAAGAAGGCAGTAGTGTTGTTCGCAGGACGGATGTTTCAAATCCTCTGTAAATTGCACAAAGAGCTTCAATGAACACGACTTGTTAACAGCAAATTACATGTTGGTGGACCGTAAAGTGTTAAAGGATAAGGCTGGTGTTTTTTTATGCATTGCTTACCGTCAACAAATCCCATGAAAATAACAACATCAACAATGCATTTGCTCTACTCCCGTTACTTTCTGACTTCCCACGTTCCGTTTTTAGCCTTCAACCCAAAAGTCATTGGCTCCAATTGTAAGCTAAAAACCTTGAAATCCAGCTCACAAAGACATAGTTTACATTTTAAAAATCGCTAACTGTTACCACGAAAAGTCAGACTGTTGTAGTTATTACCAAATCAAATTCAAATGGGAACAAATTCTTCATTACGCCGGGGACTATTTTCTGTGCTACGGAACTACTTTCCTGAGATCGCAAAGTGTTTACAGCCGGATTATTAAGTTGTTTGAGGAAAAAGTGGTCCGGCCCGGTGCATGGTGATGATGAAATATGCTGCAGAGCAGCAGCATGGCTCTGTGACGGGTTTTTAATCGTTTTTTAATATAATGGAGTTCTATGGCTGCTGGGACATGGCTGCATTGGGACTTGTTGGCAAAACAAAATCATTGCTGATTTTGTTGGGGACTGCCCATTGGTCCGACGGCCCATTATTCCGAAACCCCAATAGTCCGAAAAATGTCCCATTGGACCGAAAGCCCATTTGTCCGACAGCCCGTTATCCCGAAAACAAACGCCCATTGCTCTGAAAATACACACTCTCCCTGCAGTTAGAAAGAGTCATGGCCTGCAGTCAGTCGGCCCTGCTGCCTCCTAATGTTTCACACCCTCTTTCCCCCGGTTGATTGGGAGCATGTGTGTATATATATGGCTCTCGGAACTGATGTCCGGTAACTTAACAACTAAACCACTCGGCTGCTCCGAACATCAGACCATGTGCATCCATGAAGAAAACGTGAGCAGCTTGTTCTTCTTAGGGGATTCAGCCTCACTACCATCGTAATATCACTGCTGCATGGAACGCTGCAGAATTCCAACCAGGGAAGAAGGATTGTTCGAGTAAATATCCGACCGCGAGGTCCGACAGCCAGCTTCCTCCATTGCACCCGGAGAAGCACATGGCTAATTATTATGCAGATGACATCATTCTGCATAATAATTAGCCATGTGCTTCTGTTTGTTTGACAAACGATGGAAGATTTAGTGTGAACAATGGACAGATAAAGAAAGATAAATTTGCCTCATTCATTTCATTATAATTATTATTTTGAATGTTTGTTTAAATTATAGTTAACCTAATTTGTTAACTTGTTACACATAATAATGATCTGAGGACAAAGGAAGTGATTTATTTCATTTTATTTGTTTAGGATATTTCCTTATTCATTTACTTTTTCTGATTATCTCCAGCACATCTGAATGAATTGTAAATAAATGGCAATATTATTGGCCAAATGGAAATCTGCCTCTGTCCTCCATCAGCCATCGGACCGTGGCTGACCTGCTCACCTTTATTCACTCTGAACTAGCCTTGCCCAGCACATTCAAGAGGAGAACAGTTTTCATTGTTAGTTCAGTGACGGCCGGCCCTGTCCATGGTGCTGAATCGGCACCACATTTCAAGGGATTTTACTGTCACAGACAAATTTCCAATGTCAGAATATAATCATGAGTTTTATCTCAGTTGGTGCGTGCCCCCGTCACCCGAGTCGTTAGATGTAGGCTGATCAAAAACTCAGTCGGAGCTGTCTTAATAGCCTACAGTCTTTTTGTCATCTTGGCTGTTCTGACAAAAATATGTTTGATATTAGTTATTTGATATAAGGGAGTTTTAAGTCTTGGCTCATGCAATGTGTGAGGCGCAACGGAATGATTTACAACCCTACAGTATCAACAGCCAATGAAATGAACTGGCTGGCTGATCAATTAAAAACTAATGGGTATACGCACCAAAGTGAAACCTAAAATGATCTAGCATCTTGTATAGAGCCTCTTTTGTGAAACCGGCATTTATACCGAGGAGCAAGATTCAGAAAGCTTGCAAGCCACATGGAGCCAGAGTTCTTGTCTGATGGAAATGTTTAATCATCAAATTTTTCTAAAGAACGCGCCTATAGATTATATGTGTGCACTGCTCACTGCCTGTGGACCTGTATCACGACCCAAACATTTCCTGATCGTAGCACATAAATCTATAATGGCCTTTTTGTTGAATCTTTATTTCCTGATAGCTTGTTCATTTGTTGAGTCCAAGAAAGCTTTTTCTGTTTTGTAGTGTCAGAGAGAGGTGGATGCTCATGAGACCAGACCAGACCAGACCAGAGCCCTCTATTAAAATAATAATAATAATAATAGTAATAATAATAATAACAATACTAATAAGGCTCTGGACCAGAGACTAATGATAATAACAATAACAATAATAATAATAATAATAATACTAATAATAATAATAGTGACTTCAAAGGCAAAACGTTGTTGCCCTCAGGCAGAGCCTTTAATTACCAGTCTTTATACTTTTATTAAAAGCTCTCTTTATCTCTTTATCAAATGAAATACAATAGCATGGGCTTATATTCACAGATCAGACCTATAGGAGTGTGTCTGTCTATACACCCATGTGTTTTTCAGTTCTTGTAAAAAATGGCCAAATTTATTAGTGTAGTCAGGAAAGTTTCAAAAAATACCACACCATGTATGTTGTATTTTTTTCTACTGGTCTCTTTTCATTCAAACATTAAACTTGAGGTTCCTCTTAGTGTTCTGATGTGCATTTATTGGGTCTCATAGTTAGATAACCGCTTTAAATTTTATTTTAAAAACCGAACTTTCTCACGCTTTTATTTTGAAGGCAGCAAATGACGTTTCAACTAGGCTTCATGCTGTCTGCCGCTAACGTTTTTAGACGACTCAGCGGACACATGGTGGTCCTTCCTCCACACCGACCTCAGCAGACGTGAACCCAAGGGAGAAGCAGCCTATGCCTCGTCATACTTTATTGTTATGGGTGCATCAGCTTTTCTTTTAGTTCCTGACAGTGTCAAAAACTTTTTTGTTTTCTGGGTTCTTTTTTTGGCTCTGGTTGGATAGCTAACGTACCATCAGCTAGCTAGCTCAGTCAGGTGTTCTTTCTCTTGAGTTCAGTCGAAGGCCTAATGGCTTCCATACAGCCAGGAAATCGAGGAGGGAAGGTTTTAGTACATGAGGGGTACTATTCAAAACTGAATAGGAAATGTACCTCACTTTTATACAGAGCCCGGTTTGGCCATCGGGAGAAAAATTATTTATATCGTGGCCATGATTTACTGTAACGTATGCACGATTTTATTTTTTCGTGCGCACGAGATACAATTCGTTCCCTCGATTTCCTCTTTACGTGCACAAATTGCCAAAACGTGCCTCTAAATAGTGACATGGTGCTCTGATATATAATCCAGTCAGTCACATATTGGTGATCATGTTTAAATGTGGCCTGTCCTGGGTGTGTTGCAGCACCTGATTGTGTTTACATGGCCTGAAGGTTAAGTGGCTAAATATGTTGTAATATTTGGGGGATTTGCCTATTCAGTGTAAACAGACAATGGATATTAACATACCAAATCCTTACTAGGCCTATCTGCAATATCTAAAAGGTTCCTTTTAAGTTGCATTTTTTTCCTAAACTGCACAGTGTAACAAAATCAAGGGAATGAATTGTATCTCGTGCGCACGAATGAACTAAAACGTGACGCACGTTACAGTAAATCGTGACTCGATATAACTTTTTTCTCTCCCAATGGCCGCTCCCGGGCTCCGTACTTTTACCACCGATACCAATAACAATGTGAATGAGGTGCTTGTTGAAAATGAGTGGGCTGAAACATGGAGTGGAACCGACTTTCTGTGTCATCAGGACAGAACGACTGGGGAGTTCAGATTTTTGGTACTGATGAGAATTTTGCCAAGCTCAGCAGGTTTAAATCAGCTGTGTCAGGACCAGGCAGCAGTGAAGAGCACTTGCTGGTGGACACACAAGCTAAGGTCAAAGGTCAAAGGTTTGGCCCACGGTGGAAAAGGGGACTAAGGTTATTCTTGCAGACCCTCCACACCCCCCCCCTCCCTCTCCCGGACCTCAGGTGATCCATCACGGCCGGACCAGTGCGTTGTCTCTGAAACGAGGATATAAATCAAACAGTTGGCGGGCCGGACGGTTTAATGATCTGACGAGGAGCGGCGCGTGTCGCTGCAGATCGAGCCGGAGAGAGGAGAAGCTCGCTCATCGCTCACCCGGACTTATTAGAGTTGAAACACCAAACGATCCGTCTCACTTTAACTCGTCTGAAGCGGTCGTTCGTCTTCGCGGAGCTGTTTCTAGCTTGGTGTGATGAGCGGCTCTTCTACCGCACACAGGTCAGCTGTGTTTTACCACAGAGACACATCATGGCTTCCATTGATGGGAGATTCACTGGCTTACACTCGTTTACAAAACCCTCCTTGGTCTGACTCCTCCTTATTTGATACACTTGTTAAAATTGTCATCCACTCCCCAGAGGTGGGAGTAAGTCACACATGTGCAAGTCACAAGCAAGTCTCAAGTCTTAACCTTCAAGTCACAAGCAAGTCCCAAGTCACTGTGGTGAGAATCAAGCAAGTCAAGTCGAGTCCCTGCTGTAAGTCAAGTCAAGTCATTGCTCAGGTCAAGCAAGTCACAAGTCAAGTCATACGAAATTCTGATGATCTACCCCGGTTTCCAAATTTAAACCTATTGCTTTTTACCCTGGAGGAGCTGTTTCTCCACCCAGAGGGGAGAAGAGTGAATTCCTCAGAGAGGCTGGTCAGAGCCGGACAAGATCGACCGTGCCGTCTGCAAAACCCTCTGTCACAGATATCTAAGAAAGCTGCTGAGGGCCAATTATTCTGCTGGCTGCTTCAACAATATTGAACGAACGATTTTTGTTTTGCACTGTAAGGTTCCCATACCAAGAAATTAAACAAAAGGTTAAAATAGACTCGATAAAGGATTGTAAAATAAAGCCATTAGTGTCTTGTCCACATTAAGTATTCAGTCTGTGCAGGAAGTCTCTGCAGACTGCAGATGTGTTGAGGTCATGGTTCAAGTTCTTATCGATCTCTGTTCCAGGTACTCAGCCGTCTCAACAAGTGAGCCCTTGACTGTAGTTGGGAAGGTTGAGTGGGAGGTTTTCCTGAAGTCGATGGCCATATATTTAGTTTTGTGAACATTTAACTTCAGGAAGTGGTTGTCACACCACTCTGCACAGTCTTTCACAGCTGGCCCATGATGGACCTCTCCATCCTGGAGCAGACT
>NW_027280661.1:27500-32500 GCF_046629955.1 Centroberyx affinis | reverse complement strand
GAGATAAGACTGCAGCTTATTGATCCCCTGGGGGAAATTCAGGTGTCGCAGCAGAAATTGGTGGAACAACGCCGAGGAAGAGGGAAATTATTTTATTGACCCAGATTTTTTGGAACCGACAACCTTCCGGTCTCATGCAGCCTCCTGAGCTCCGGCTGTCCCCTGCCCTCCAGCTGGCCCCTGCCCTCCAGCTGGACTCTCAGTAGATTATTGGTGAGTCCAGGTCGATTCGTTCCTTCAGCAGCCGGACTCGGACAGGCTGATCTCACCTGCGGCTCGGCTCAGTCCAGACCTCGACCTCTGACCTCACCTGGTCTGATACGGCGGACGACGGCGAAATGCATTATGGGAGATGAATATCATTAACAAGACAGACTCCTCCTGTAGGAGAAGCTGCTGACTTTAAAGGAAAACTCTCCTCAGATCCTCTTCACTGATACTTCAGTCTGTGATGCTCAGTGCGTTCAGCAGTGTTTGGCTCCCTCATTTACTTTCCCTCAACCTGCCTCGTCTACGTCTACTGCAGTCAGTGATTTACTACGTTTCCCAGAATGCCTTTCAACAACCACCAGAGAAGAGGAATGAACTTGTTGCTTTCAGCTGTGGGTTCTACAGGCAGGTAGAGAGAGAGAGAGACAGTAAGAGCAAAAGAGAGAGAGAGAGAGTGTTTCCAGTCTAGAGAAAGTGAGACTCTTCTCTTCCTCAACCCCCCAGCCTGTCTCTCTGCTGCAGTGCATTCTGGTCTCTTTCCTGCTCCTGTGGGTGGAGAAATTGGTCTCTCTCCTCTTCTCTGATGGATCTCTCCCTGTGTGATTGTTGAACGTCTCTCGGTGCAAAATGGCGGCTCTAGAAAGAAGCCCTCGCTCTTTGATCCTGAGGGACTGACACCAAAACCTGACGTTTACCGCTGAGGTTTTACATCCTGAAACATTTTCTCATATCAAACTCCACTGGAGCTGCTGGAAACATCTAGAGGTGACGTCACCTCGTCTGTGATTGGCCGGTTATCCACCAAGAAGAGAAACACAACTAACTACTGAATGGAGGCAGGAATGAAAAGTTCATCTCCATCAGCTGCTTTTTAAGAGATTTAGGGGGATTTTCCAAAGTCCACACTTACTTATAAAACAATTTTGGAGTAAAAGCTTGTACTAACAGGGTCTAACAGCATAATTTAAAACATATTTAACAAAATATAACCCTGTTTAATTGGCTCTCTCATACTGCATTCAACAGTATGGAAAATTAAATCCCCCCTACAGCAGCAGGATTTGTCAGACTGCTAAACGAAGTGCTGCTACTTCACTGAAATTTTATTCAAGTGAAGCTAATTCCCCCTCTGGCTGGAGGAGGGGGGGGGGCGGGGGGGTATCTGGCACATTCATGAATACTAAATCAATCTAATGTCAGCTTTCATTAGCTATTCATGTAGTTCAGTAATGTGGGACACGGCAGAGGAAGAGTGAGGCGGTTAACTGAGTGAAAACTTCTAAATAGGAAAGTTATTGCCTTTTATTGAGAAATTAGCTGTGAAAAATTTGGGTTGTGAAGATTTGTTTTTTTTTTCAAACATGTGGTGTTTGGTTTACCCAACAGACTGTGTGCCACAGCGTTAAGGCTGATTTATATCTATCTTGATAAGTGTCAACAGAAAGTCTCTCCACACTTTCCTCTCATGTCGCGCACCTGGAGAATTTTGTGATGTCGCGGACACCGTCACATTTTGTCGCGCAGTGTGATTGGGTAGCTTGGGAGATTGCGTCACACGTCGCCATGGAGATTGTAGTTTTCACTGAACTGAACGTCCTTATAACAGGTAGGCTATGTTTACTATCCTTGCCATTTTATTTATTTATTTGTCGGACAAAAATGTCACAGTAGGCTAAACAATAATCACTCGGTGGTCGAGAGGATTATTCTGTATCATGGAAGTTTTCCTGCGCTCCCGTTGTCTTATCAGTAGAAGTAAAATCTCTTCCTCTTCAATTAACTCACTGATTTCATCAAATCCCTCCATTATCAGAAGGATACAAAGTAGCACAAATATAGATATAAAACAAACAAGCTGTCAGAAGGATAGCTATACACCGATCGTGATGATATAACGTTAATGTAACTAAACAAGCCGGCTGGAGGATAGCGTCTGGTTACCATGGAGACGACTGAAACCTTTCGCCGAAGCATAAATTACAAACGTCGCGCGGCTCTTTATTTTCTGTCGAGCGACACTTATCAAAAGTTGATTTTTTTGTTTTATTCTGATTGTTTTGTTCTTGTTTTGTTTTGAATGTTTTATTTTTGTTTGATTTGATCGAGTTGTGTATCGTGAACACTGGGGCGGAAAGTTGGAATATTTATGTTTAACATTAAATTTATAGATAAAATATAAAAATAGGGGGTAGGACTTGATAAGTATTCACTTCTTCCTACTCCCTTTCAGACATGAAATATTTATTTATGTTGTTTATTAAGAGTTTGCTGTATATGTTTGCTGTTAATTTTATTGGTTATTTTTGTTTTGTTTTATATTTTTTACTTTTTTAACATGTTTGAAATAAAATCTAATCTAATCTAATGCAGTGGCGTAGGCAGTAATGGGCCTGGGCAGCACTGGCCTGTCCAGGCCAAGTTTGATAAAAAAAATATAAAAAATGTATGTAAGAAAAGAAATAAATATAAACTTGATTTATTGTTGACTTTTTGTTTGAGTTTAATTTGTCTTCTGATTAAAACGGAGCTGTTGAAACAAGTTGTAGGAAGTCTCCGGATGTAATCGGTTGCTCTGGTTCCAACAGGCAAACTTCTCAAACATCTCAAACTTCTCAAACTTCTCAAACTTCTCAAACTTCTCAAACTTCTCCTGCCTTCAGCAAACTAACTAACTAACTTAACGTAATGTAACGTTACCGCCACAATGGCTACACAAAGTTCTTTAATGTGTTATTTTAAAAAAGCAAAAGAAGACACGCCACTGCCTCCATGGACCGAGTCCACCCAGCCCAGTTCTTCAGACTCATTAGCCCACAGAAGGCTGGCCCGGTCATTTATCTGCAATCGATGAACCACCTTCACAGCCAAATTTGAAGGTATTTCCCTGCACTGTCAAGAATGGAAAATCAAGGTGCTTCTCATCAAAGTGGTATGGACATTTTTCTTCGTTGGAATAGTGGTCGGAGCTGACGGCCCATTTGGAGAGAGGGGCTTGTGGACTGGAAGCAGCTTCGTCAGGCATGTTAAAAACAGACGAGCGAGCCCCACTCTGTTTCACTGGACAAGTTTCAAGGCTACAGGGACAGCCAAACTGCAGGCCGGGGAAATGTGTTAAACCAAATGAACCGTGATGCCATGGACTATTCATTTATCGAGAGGAATCGGGACCATCTACAAGTCGTTTTGGATATTGTACTGTTTTGTGCCAAGCGGGACAATCCTCCTACGTGGACACAGGGAACATGCAGATGCTCTCAATAAAGGAAACTTTATAGAACTGTTCAAGTTCATGTGCAAATATGATCCACAGATCCAAAAATCGTCTAGAAACGGAACTTTGCTGAGCCCAGATGTTCAGAATGAGCTGCTGGGGTCGGCAGCCTCCGCAGAAGTCCGTGAAACACCAGGCACCTGTTATGTCCTCAAGGCAGACGGATATAAGGATGAGGCAAAGCGTGAACTCGTAGCTGTTTGTGTGAGATATGAACACGCGGGGAAAATAAAAGAACGGGCAATCGGGTTCATGGACACCGGTGACATGACCCATCTCTGTGCGTTGGCTTCGGTTTCGACGGGGGCCTCCGTTATGTCAGGAGACACGGGAGGTGGGCCACTGATTCTGATACAAACGTTTCCTCCAGCTGTGTATGTCCACTGTAATTCTCTCAGACTGAATTTGGTATTCTGTGCAGCATGAAAGGTGTCTGGGAACGTTGGCACATTCTTTGATGCACTGAACAATACACACAGTTTCATGACAGGCAGCAGCAGACACGCAAGGTTTATGGAAGCAGAAAGAGCTTCATCCAGGACGCCGTGCTTGGAAGTTGAGCGATCCGTGGAAACGCACTGAGGCAAAGGCAAGGCAAGGCAAACTTTATTTATATAGCACATTTCATACACAAGGCAAATACAATGTGCTTCACATAAAACAGAAAAAAATACATAAAATGACATTAAAAATGAAAAGAAAGAAAGATGTTGAGCAGTCACTCACACACTGGTGACACCTCTGGTCAGCCAGTAGAACTTCTCTGAGAGTGACTCCCTCAATTTTTCCTCTCAAAAAGGAAATCAGTTTAGATGAGATCTTGAAGGATTCTTCGAAGGATTCTTTGAAAGAGCCTAGAGTCTTTCCAGTGGTCTTACCCTACAGGCAGGCCCCACAGCCCCTACAGGACGTGTAAATGTTCCTGTAGAACAACACACAGATCAGCTAAACAATTACAATTATAAACTTTAAGAAATCCTTCAATTCTCAGTACAGGTTTGAGGATCCCATCAGAGCGGATAAACTACTCACCAGAGTTCCTCTAGACTCCTGTTGGGATCCTGTTCGTGATGCCAATTTATGAATAATTTTGCATAAAATAGGTAAAACATAAATAAAATAAATAAATAAAGATAGCACCTGTTACATCTACATACAGATGATTTAGCAGAAGGCCACAGAGAAAAGGAATGTTTTGAGCCGACTTTTAAAAGAGCTGACAGTGGGAGCACATCTCAGTGCTTCTGGAAGTTTATTCCAGTAATTGGGAGCATAATTACTAAAAGCAGCTTCACCTGATTTAGTTTTAGAGCGGAGCAGAGATCAAAATACTGACGTTACTCGATGTAATATTAGAAGTATTGCTGAGTGTGCTGAAAGCAGTGGTCAAACGAAGGTTGAGGCGCAGTCCTTGCTCCAACAAATACAAACAAAAAAGTTCATGTTTTTGCTCGTCACATTTGGGAAATTATCTCAGACGAGCGATTTTGCCACACGGGGGGTTTTACAAAGCCCAACA